>NC_069001.1:39521803-39523465 GCF_001194135.2 Octopus bimaculoides
ACACACACACACACACACACACACACACACACACACACAATCAATGAACATTCTGAAGATCTTTCTTTCCAAACACGTGAAATGCGAAATTATTGATTCCTCTCAAAGATTCACTTCCGTCACAATCATCTGAATGATATCTCATAAAAATCATATCGTTTCTGGAAAATATTCAATATATTTCTTTATCTCTCTATTATTGTATTCATATTTGTCAATTTATATTTTACTCTTACCTTAGAAATATACTTTTTTTTCTACAATGTATTGTGTAATGTTTCGTTTCAAATATTTTGTGTTGTTCTGCCTCTCTCTCTTTCCTTCTCTCTCTCTCTCTCCCTTTCTCTCTTTCTAATATGTTTCTGTTTAACTTATCTAATGAGATATTGATATTCTTTAATGACATATCAATTGTTTTATCAATAGTCACCATGATATGCATACGTTTGTCTTTTATTCAAGAACGAGGTCCTGTTTCAGTATTTCCTTCACGAAACAGAACTTTATCAAAACGCAATGAATAGATAATGTTTGAATTGTTAAACCTATCAGGACTTCAAAATGTCTTGGAGACGGTAGAAATACCGTTCGAGCAGTTGACAGTGAAGTGGGGGTGGGGTGGTAATGATGGTAGTGTTTGTGCTTCGCTTTAAGGTCGAAGCCTTTGCGACGATATCGCTGTTGCAGGTGGTGGTGATGGCGGTGTTAGCGTTCACGCGTACACCTGCACCTGTTTGTGTCATACTTCTCGCCTTCTTCCTTCCTTCGTGGAGCTGTGGTGAAGGGAGGGTAAAGAAATCAAACGTCGAAAGAGAGTTGCCATAGAGACCGGCGTTCGTCACGAGATCGTCTGCATGGCTTGAAGACGCCGTCTTAAAAAAAAATATGGCTAAGGAAGCCGAAAACCATTTTACAAAATGGGGAAATACGCCACACATGGCAGATTTCCCGTGCAAACAAATTGCACAAACGAATGCATCAGATGTTGAACAACTGTTACATAAAAAAATATTATCCGAAAACAACTTTTAACAGGCAAACTTAGACGGAATCGATGTGTCTATCGCCCGTCCATAAAGACAGACAGATAAAACTTAGATAAAAACTTAGATATGTTTCGACCAAAGATTGGTCCAGGCCATGTCTAGCTTAATAGCACCACCTGATAGGCAGGCAGACAGATAGGCAGGCAGGCAGGCAGGTAGGTAAAATAGATAGACAGGCAGGCAGACAGACAGATATACACACCCGCGCGCATGCAGAAACAGATATATATATATATATAAAATTTATTAATGAGGGTAGAAATTGATATTAATCAATTAAAACCAGTGGTCTAGCATATTTAAAAAATCCGAAGATTAAAATTATATTACATACAAAAATAAGAGGAATGACCAGCAAATGTGGACTCCTATATGCTAGAAATAGATGCCGAATCATCTAACCACGAAAAAAATATGTTGTCAGTAAAAAATCTTAGCGACACAACAGTCTGTTGTGTCGCTAAAATTTTTTATATATATATATTCACACACATGCGCATATACAACACTTATGCAGACATACGTAAATATATTCTCTCACACACACACACACACACACACACACACACACACACACACACACACACACACATATATATATGTACATACATACATA
>NC_069001.1:39523490-39524818 GCF_001194135.2 Octopus bimaculoides
TATATATATATATATATATAGGTGTGTACATATACATATATGTGTGTGTGTGTATATATATATATATATATATAGGTGTGTACATATACATATATGTGTGTGTGTGTATATATATATATATAGGTGTGTACATATACATATATATCTATCTATATATACATATATACACATACATCTACATACATAGCATACATATATGCACACATACACATCCAGACAAAAATAGATAGACAGAGAAAGAGTGAGAGAGAGAGAGATGGGGGAGGGGGAGAAGCACTCGTGTTTAACCTTCCGCGAGATGTATTGAGGCAGAAATGAAGAGTAACTCTAATAGAGAGAGGCAGAGATTGACCTTTAAATGACGATTTCATAGAACCAATGTAAACGTTTCTCCTTTGTTTATAGAATTGAGTGTCTCTGGTTTTGCGATTGTGATCCTTGTTGCTGTGGTGGTGGTGGTCGTCTTTATTGTTGTTGTTGATGATGTTACAACAGTTGTTGTTCTTATCGAAGTTGTTTCTGCTGCGGTTTGGTTTTACTGTTGCTGTTGTTGTTGTCGATGTGATTATTGTTGTTACTGCTTTGCTTATTATTATTGTTGAAGTTCTTGTTGTTGCGGTTGCACATGTTGTTTATCCCCAAATCAGCCTTAATTGAACAGAGATCGGTGACATGGCATTGTCTCAGATGATTTAGTAAATAGAGGGAGAACACTCTACTCTTTCTAGGAATTCCAGCGACCACCTTTATGCTCTCCGCCGTCGGTTCTTCTCTATTGCGTTGTCGTTCTGTCTCTAATTCCATATCGGACTGTTTTACTGTGTTTGGAGAATTTGTTAAAGGTACATTCTGCACTAAACACATATAGTTAAGTGTAGGCTAATTCTCTTAAAGCGAGCAGTGGAAGAAAAAATTTCATCGATTGAAATTATAACCGTAATTAGAAGAAATCAAAAATTTTAATGAAATCTATCTCAATAGAGGTATTCTCTATTGTAATCATTAGAACTTAACCACATCTGCAGGTTTGGAATGAATTTCTCTCACTCATTTTGGAAAACCTGAAAATGTATCATGTGATTTCTGGCCCTTCTACTTTCAGCATGCTTTACCAAAAGTAAGTAAAGTAAAGAATAAAGGAAAGATGTTTCGCTCTTTATGCAAACAAAACAAATTAATATATATATATATATATATATATATATATATATTTGTATGTATACATATATATATATATACACACACACATATTTGTATGTATACATATATATACACACATATATGTATGTGTATGTATGTGTGTGTGTATGTATATATATATATATATA
>NC_069001.1:39525353-39526137 GCF_001194135.2 Octopus bimaculoides
AAACAATTACATTAGATTTAATCATAGTGTGTGTGTGTATGTGTGTATGAGTGTGTGTGTGTGTGTGTGTATAAATATACATATGTGCACTCACATATATGCACATAGGTATTATTATGTATGTACATTTATATCATATATTCATGCATATTCAATAAAGTGTGTGTGTGTGTGTGTGTGTAGCGTGCGTGTATACCCGCGCATGTGTGTGTTAATTCCTAAATTTAGGGCTTTCTGTTTACACACCAATTAATTTTGTGTGTGTGTTCTTTTATTCTTTTACTTGTTTTAGTCATTTGATACGGCCATGCTGGATCACTGCCAGGACTTATTCTTTGTAAGCCTAGTACTTATTCAATCGATAACTTTTGCCGAACCTCTAAGTTACGGGGACATCAACACACCAGCATCGGTTGTCAAGCGATGGCAGGGGATGGACAAACAGACACAAAGACACATACATACATAAATATATATACATATGTATGTATACGACGGGCTTCTTTCAGTTTCTGTCTACCAAATCTACTTACAAGGCTTTGGTCGGCCCGAGGCTATAGTAGAAGACACTTGACCGAGATGCCACGCAGTGGGATTGAACCCGGAACCAAGCTTCTTACCACACAGCCACGCTGTAATATTATTTCATCGAGCTCTTGGCGAACTCTGGCCTCGGCATTGGTTCCAAGTTTACAGCCGGCCAATGATATCATTTCGGATCTCTGGTTTTTCATCTAACAGAAAAATGACAAGTGTCCCGCCCCCTACTCACTCTCTCTCTCTC
>NC_069001.1:39526629-39527396 GCF_001194135.2 Octopus bimaculoides
TCTCTCTCTCCCCCTCTCTCTCTCTCTCTCTCTCTCTCTCTCTCACACACACACACACACTCACATGCTGACAGTCCCTAAAGCTCATATTTGTGTCTTCTTGGCATACAAACTTCCGATATTTTCTCAACCCTTTCATGGGGAATCGAAATCTGGGATTGTCGTTTGCATGACTAAAAGAAAAAAATGTTGGAATTAGTATGACCATAAATCGCAAGAAATTTCTGACAGGAATCACCGTGTTGTTGTCGTCTGTGACTCCCATTTAATAATAACAAAAGTTCATGGAGACATCTCTAACCGCTGACATATTGTAGATTACTCGATTCTTCGAGCAGCCTCACCCAACGCTCTTCTCTCCGCCTTGTCAACAACATTCATGCATCCTACACAATGGCGACGTCTTTTCATTGCATGACTGAGAAATTTAAATCCAAACAGTACACATCTCTCTTTCTTTCTGTTCTCATAAAGGAATCGATAATGAAAGACGTGTCGCCGCCACAGTCTGTCTCAATCACTTGATATTATTGATTAAGTTTCACTTCATTCCAGTTGATCAAACTGTCCTCCAGTGTCATTTCAGGATCAACCACTGAGTAGTCATCACTTCAATTCAATATCATCCTCTCCCTTCCTTTCTCTCCTCTTCTCTCTCCCCCTATCCCTTCCTCTTCCCCTCTCTGACTCTTGCCTCTTAGCGCGCATCCCTTACTGTCTCACAATCTCTCTCTCTCTCTCTCTCTCTCTCTCTCTCTCTCTCTCTC
>NC_069001.1:39527585-39529191 GCF_001194135.2 Octopus bimaculoides
TGTGTGTGTGTGTGTGTGTGTGTGTGTGTGTGTGTGTGTGTGTGTATTCTCTTTCATGCGATGATATTATTGTTGTTCGAACAGCCGATCATCTTCTATTCAATATCATTTAACATTGATCTCAGCTAACAATTGTTTTCTCAGTGACCCAGCCTGTTTCATTAGAAACTCTTCCCTGTCCAAAGCTACAGATAAGGTTTCCATCCTATTTTACATGAGAGGAGGGAGAGCAATATTCATGACACTTTTCGAGTGCTTCCCACCTGATGAAAGGAAAGGTGAAATTATCCCCAAAGATAATTTCAATTGTTAAACGGTCACCTCTGACCCAGAAGACCAAACATCTAAGACAATCTATCCATGACCACCCGTATTTGTAGTGTATGCGTGACTAAATGACTCAATTCGTCCTTCCTTTTCAAAACAGTGATGATTTTGTTTGTGGCAGTGAGGGTGGGGGGAGAGATTTAGCTGCTATTTTTAGCGTTTGAACTTCGTTTTTTCGATAAAGCAGTCGTTGTTGATGTTAAATTTCCAATAAACCAATCAATCAATAAAAGCGAATATATTCTTCGATTGAACTAATCGATCTTATTACACTGTCGTAGACACTCTCCCAATGGCTGACGTGTATTTTAGGACTCTTGTGTTACTCCTTCTAGCAACACGCCAGTGAGTATCAGTTAAAACTCTCCACAGCATCAGAGACGCAGTAGTTCAGGAAGACATCTCATTCTTCGCTTAATGCAAAAGAAACCACGTGTCAATAGTGCCGTCCCCTGGAGAGACGGTCTCTATTGTTCAAGACACAAAACCTACACTTCTTCACAAACTGTTGCAGATTCTGAATGAGTTTAATAAGAAATAAAGATCCGTTCACGTGAAAAGCTTGACGGAAAAGCTTTAAAAAATATTTAGCTAACTTCATGTTTTCAACATCATTTCCAAGAATTTTTCTTATTTACACACACACACACACACACACACACACACACAGCCGTGTGTATGTGCATTTGTGTGCATTTTCAGTAGATGGTTTGTGTTGCAATATTAATCAATGCAGGCGTATAAACAATCGATAGTGATGTAGTGATGTGTAAAGAATCCCAGAGAAGAGAAAAGCACCACGAATTGCTAAGTTTTTGTATCAGTCGAATTATATTATGAGACAGAACGTACACACACCAACGCACGCGCGTACGTATATGTGTAGATAGTTAGATAGATAGATAGATAGATAGATAGATAGATACGTACATATGTATAGACATGCATAAATGTATCAATATAAAGTATACATGCTTGTGTGTGTGTATATCTACTTACAGAGAAGTCCATTTGAGTGAATTTCTTGTAAGCTTATATCAGACAAAGGCAAGATGTGACTGGGCGATGTTCCAACCTGTGGTAGAGGTGGCCAACCAATAGAATGCTGTTGTCTGTGTGTGTGTGTTTGTGTGTGTGTGTGTGTGTGTGTGTTGCAACTGACATTGGAGAAAAGAACTCTACAGCAGAATGTTCTAGAGGTCTTATAGCAGGTCCACAACTGCTAACGATCTGTATGGTGCCACCGGAGAAGAGCCAATTCTCCCTCCCCCCTCTCTCC
>NC_069001.1:39529500-39534600 GCF_001194135.2 Octopus bimaculoides
CCCCCTCTCTCTATTGTTTGTTGGCGCTCATATTCTATCACTAGATTCTCTGTAGTCACACAGACACACGTATATATTCACGCATGTGTGTGTATAACATTTTTTAAAAAAATCACCTGTATTATGTAATCCTTTCAAATATATATATCTTCCCCCGCAGTTTCCATCTACCAAATTTCCATTGTCAATAATGATAGAAAACGTAAAAGACACTCGTCCCGCGCTGTGGGATCGAACCGAAAACACCGTAGTTGCGGGAATGAACTTCTTAACTACACGGCCATGTCAACAGCTATGTAAGATGGCAGAAGAAGTCAGCTAACAGAGACGATTAAGACAGCAAATCTGATAAAATATATTATAATGTCGAGTTCCTTCTCTCCAGGTTCCATGTTCCAATAAGGCTGTGGTCGATTATTTCTTCTCTTTAATGGTCTTGTCATTCAGCCCCGAGTCATTCCCTTATCTTTTCCGACATAATGTACCCGTAACAATATTATCCGGTGCGTGCTATTATAAATACACACGTATTTGTTTCGAGAAAGATTTGGCTTCCATTTTTAGCAAATCAAACAGGCACTTTGTGACTCGGTAATGCCACCTTTTTTTTTTTTTTTTTTTTTTCAGCGTTGAGTGGATAAGCAAGGTAGGAATTGATAAGGTAGATTCATTGGAGTGGATGCTTGACAATTAGTGACATTGTTGAAATATGGTAATAGTAGAGAAATATATTAGAACGTGTACGATGGCATTTGAAGCCAATATTTATATGAAAACTAAATCAAAGTTCTTGAGAGTATGGCAGACCGAAGATATTTTTATTCATGAAGTTGTTTTGTGATTTGCTAATTTTTAATGTTGCTCCATTCTCAGTTTTTCTGATATTTTTTTCAAATCTCTTAAACCTTTTTACCTGATAGTGTAAAGACGAAAAATGATGATATTTTATTTTCTTCCGTGATTCTTCTTTATATTTATTTATTTATTCTTATTAATATTTTCCCCTGTTTTACTCGCAAGATACAAAACTGAACGCATTTTCCTTTTTTTTTTTTTTAAAGATTTTATCTGAATCACATCTAGAAAATTATAACATTTTTCTTTCTTTTATTCATTTATTTTTTCTTGTTCAAAAATTAATAACTCGATCGCAAATTATAAGAGAAAATTATCACTTTAACTCCTCCAATACTGCAGAGCAATTGTCATTTATAGGTTTTCTTCTAATTTTTTCCCCGTTTACTGCATCATGTCCCCGTTTATCATACATACAGCTAAAAATTACATCTGTGGCGCCGTAATGGGAGGCAAAGATATATAATCTCCACAACACATTCTCTCTAATGGACATTAGTTTCACAAATGTCTTTCCCACTACAAATTGTTTAGTTAAATACAGCCAACGACTAAAACCAATGTCAAACTGACTTTTTTTCCTCAATAATTTAGCTAATGCAGAAAGGGCAACACCCAAGACCCTTTTTAGGGGCCTACGACGCTAAGAATTTACCCTGCATGGAGTTTTGGTTTGAATAGACGCCGTTAAACACCTCCAATGACCAGATGATGTTGTAGGGCTGAGAGAAAAAGAAAAACTGAATTATTTAAAATTTTAAATTATTTAAAAATTATTTTTACAGTATATCCACGTTAAGTAAGATTAATTATTTAAAATTTTAAAAAACTGAATTATTAAAAAAAAAAAAAACTTTTAGTGCATACTTGAACAAGTCTCTTAACTCTCCTCACATATAATTGAATTCCAAATGGAAAAGACCAGATGGATGGATGGATGAATTCTGGTGCTTTCATTTTTAGAAAACATTTCGTCGTCAAATTAAATATTTTTCTCCCGACATGCTTTGTTTGAATAAATCTAAAGATCGGAAACAAATTAGCAAGTGTAATCCTTGTTGTAATAAATGCAACAGAGATAAAACCCTGATTAGTTTTTAACGAGATTAATCAGTTAATTTAATATTCGTTTCGTAGAAATGAATGAAATACGTTTCATGTACGACAACGTCTCTTAGCAATGCCGCCGTATGTTGAAACGAACGAGTCTGTCGTATTTGTCGATGCTTTCGAATGTTGCCAATAATGTCACACCTGCCGATTGCTTCATGCATTCTTTATTAATTTCTCTGCAATATTTTCGTCGCATCCTCTTTGACCTTATCAAATGAAGCTTTCTATTACAACTAACGTGTCTCTTCTCTGTTGTATATTAACAGCTATTGTCAAGTGTCTATGTGTGTGTGTTACTATATCATTTTCTGTATGTGTGTGAATGTATACATTCGTGTGTGTTTGTGTGTGTGTTTTATATTTCCTCGTCATTTTCACCGAATCTCACAGAAATTCGCGGAAACAATGGCATGACGTCATGACTGCAGATCAAAGTTAATATCAAAGTTGAATCTGGAGAAATGCATTGATAGAGTTTAGAATATAACATACATGTTGTTGTTGTTGTTGTTGAACTATTTATTGTTGTTGTTGGTGGTGGTGGTGGGGACGGTGGTGATGAGCTGTTTATTGTTGTTCTGTTGTTATTGTCGCTGTTGTTGCAGTTACTGTTGTATGTCAAAGATAATGTTATCGACAGAAGAAAAACAAAAAGCAATAAAAAAAAATCAGCCAATAAAGATAAGTGTATAAGTCGATCACTTGAACTCATCGATCTTATTTCAATATCATCAAAATCAAATAGGAATGCGATCTGTTAAAAATATCGATTTCTTTACATTGGTGGACAGAGAGACAGGAGTAGAATTGAGTCACCCCCCTCCCCCAATCAATCTATTGTCAACGTGATTGCCTCTTAATCCCAGTAGAAACCAGTTCAATAATTAGATTATTTTTGTTGTTGCTGTTGTTGTTGTTAACATTACTCTTGTTTTCCCTGTCGTCATTTTTATTGGTTTTTGTGGTTGTTTTAGGTTTTGGTCTTTCACCGATCGTTGTTCTTGCTTTTGCTGTTGTCACGTTTGACGTTTGTTGCGGTTTGGTTTTTATAACACCAGGAGACACCGAAGCCCCGATCCTTTTCAATTGGTCTGAAACTGGAAGTTATTCTCAGACCACGGATCTGATTTAAATACTGTTGACAGACTGGACATTCCTAACTCCTCAGCTAAAGACCACCCATAAGGGCCAGGGTGTGGCACGAATGTGGATGACGGATTAAATTTACCAACCTAAACAACAACTACCCCCTCCACCTTCACTGGGCTTCTACACAGTTTCTGGCAACCAAATTTCACTGATAAATCTTTGGTCAACCCCAAACAGTGGTTGAAGACGGACAATTTGCCGCGCAGTGAGAATGAATCTTAAACCACGTACTTGTGAAACAAACTTATTGACCGCTCGGTCATGTTTAACCCTGACAGAAACGGTGCTTTGATAAAGGGCTCTCCAGTCATGACGAACCCGTAAATGTTTCACGGATAATATCATTTAGTGTGATATGAGGTTGATTTGGCTGCTATAGCTGGCCGGTTGATCAACCTCTTAGGTTCACAACACAATTGAATTAAAGATAAACCTTTCCCTCGATTGGTTATAAAAAGAAAGACTTAAAGAAGGAGATTAAATATTCCTGACAGCTGGGTGGACGAGGTCAGCCAGAACAGAGTGAAATACGAGATCAGTGCACGACAGAAAAATCTATGTACCCGCTGGACTTGCTAGAAATAACAGCCAAATCTCCTTCCAATGTTCTCAGAGATGCCCCAGTATGACTACAATACCATATACAGAAACCAATAAGCATTTATTGTGTTCTTTTATCGATCTAGCTGACTGATAGCTGATTTCACTGTAAAATCCTCTCCGAATCAAGTTTTTTCCTGCAGTTAATATCAATTTACCCCGGAAAGTATTTATTTTTGTTGTTTTCCAGTGATAAATAAATGTATTTGGCATTAAATTTGTTTCAAGGAAGACTTTGAATCTTTTTCTCTATCTTTGTAAATTATCTTTATAGAATTAATTGAAATAGGAATTTCAATTTGTCCAAACAATGAAATCTTTGATTTGGTGCATTTATCGGCAAAAATCGAAAGTATGTTTAGCTGTGTATAATGTAAAGTTTACTTTATTCGGTTTGGTTATCAGAACATTAGCTTCCACTTATTATCGATACGAAAATTGATTTGTAACGAATAAAATATTATTTAGTGAAACATCTGATATAACGTAACATTAATAAGATTCTCGGAGGTTATGAAGCTTCCTTTTGTCCGATTTCTATGTGTAAAAACACTTCACAATATTACAGAGTTATTCAATATCAATTGCTAAGAATTATTGCTGTTGTGTTCCTTGTTGAATATCGGAATATCCTTATCTAAAATTGGACGGCACAATGCAATATTATGGAAATATGAAACTATAATTTCAATCAACAGATTTGCTTTTAAATCAAGTATTGAGTTATACAGAAAATGATTCAGTTACATTTCTGCTGCTTTCTGTGTGAATATTAACATTGTTGTTCCTCTTGTGCAAATTATCCAGGCCATGAAGTAGTGCCGTAATGAAGTGACTATCTAATCCTAATGAGAAGGTTCCTTAATAAACCGCAACACCTTATCACAGCAGCTACCAGTCTCTCTTTCCTAATCACCAATAGGTCTACATAGCGAAGTAATGAATTCTAATTATCATTGTGCTGACGATGGAAATGACTTCCAGCCAATACTAATACAATTACATTGACTAACCTATTTCTTAGACTGATTCAGCGATACAATTCAGACATTATTTCCAATTATTCTTCAACACTGTCCATCACCAAGATCTGTAATTTGTGTGAAAATCTGTTTTATTGAATAGCTTTGGTGTGGTGGACTTAATCTGTCACCCAGTTTGAATGGATTTGGTTGTATTTAGCAGAGACACATAACTGTAAGAATCAGACTCGGGTCTCCCGGTCCGGGGGTGACTGCCACTCTCCCCCTCCCCCCTCCCACCACCGTAGCCTTCCTCTCCCATGTCGTGGCCTCCTTCCACCGGCCTTGTCCTCCTCTCACCACACTTGCCCTCCCTCCCACCACCCTTGCCCTCCTCCCTCCCTGTTGTCAAGGACGTCTA
>NC_069001.1:39540540-39545260 GCF_001194135.2 Octopus bimaculoides
GCTAACCTTCACTTCAATATATATGTGCGTGTCTGTGGGATGATGTATGTATGTATGTAAGTAAGTTACTCTTGTTCGAGGAATATTCAGGCAGTTACATATTGATTTCGCGAGAAGTAATTCTCTTGATCGAAGAGTTGAATACTCATCGTCGTTACCGATGAGGAAACCATCATAAACATATAAAAATGCGTCGTTTGTGAAATTTGTCTTTCCTTTTCTTGTTATTTTTGTAGAACATCTGTCCACGTCGCCATTATTTTCCTGTTTCCCTTCAATATATTCTAAGTTCACTTTAACAAGACTACATTAGAATTACAAGCCATGAAGTATCTCTTATCTCTTCTTTTTGTGTATATACGATACCGTTGCTGTCGTAATCGTTGTTTTTGTCCTGCTTAGTCAATTTTCTTCGCTCCGGCCATTTCTAATTGGTCTTACGTCGCGCTATTTAGTTCCGACTTCTTTCGCTGTGAGTTCATATCCTATCAACGCCAACATAGCCTTTTATCGTTCTTAGAGTCAGCACAATAAAATACTAAATATACATTGAGGTCATTGCAATCGATTATACTCCTTCCCTCCCTCCAACCTTCCCTCCCGCCTTCCTTCCCTCCCGCCTTCCTTCCCTCCCTCGAATTTCAGCTCTCATATTCATCAACAAGAAATCAATAACCAGTCACCTGTCACTGCCCCGACATTATCGATTTGTGACAATATTTTACTTACTTAAGAATTTATCAGTAAATTTATTGTTAATGTTCCTTCCTCAAAGAAAAAGAAGGTAACTTTTTCCCCTTTACACTACTTCCTTAACAATTCTTAGTTTTTCTATCTCTCCCTGTCATTACTAAACCCCAGAAGGGGTTCCTAGGAGGGCCCCGGACTTTTAAAAAATCTAATTGAAAGTTTTACTACCAATGCATAAACCTCGAAAACAGTTTTATTCATACCTTTAAGATACACAATTTTTAATAGAATAAACAAGAATATTATAAATATTAATTAATATAAATTTTATAAAAGCATAAAGCGCCGAACTGGAAAAATCGTTCGGACGCCGGACAAAATGTTTCACGGCATTTCATCTGTCTTAACGTTCCGAGTTCATATTCTGCCGAGGTCGACGCTGCCTTTCATCCTTTTCAGGGTCGATAAAATAAGTACCAGTTACGCACTGGTGTCGATGTAATCGGCTTACTCCCACTCCCGGCATTGCTAGTCATGCACCAAAATTTCAAACCAATATTAATTTTATAAAAACATAAGCTTTGCATTTCTTTTACTTCTTTTTTAAACTAATTCCTCCGACGCGAACCCATAATTTTCCGTTTGAGGCAAAGTCCTAAAACATTGATGTGCACTGATTTATCATAGATTCACTTTCTGAAATTAATCCTAATTTTGTAGACACCGTATTAGCGTTTTTGCTGCATACGTTTTCTATTTTCCGCATAATTTGCTATTAAATTGTTTTTTAAAGAAATCAATAGATGAGTCGGGAGTTTAATAAAGTGTTTAGCTCTAAGCTACAGCAGAAAATCTAACGACAAATATTTCGAAAGGCCTGAGTTAATGGCTCTTTAAATGTTAATAATGGCTGTTAAAGTGAAAGTTGAAAGGGAGAGAATTGGTTATCTCTCGCGTTAAACCATATTGATATCTTTGTGATATAGGAATTTATAATTGTCTAATTCTATTTGATATGATATAAACATGATAAATGTGTAATAAAATATATAATAAAATCGTATTGAAATGGTATCGTTGTGGTCTATAAATTTATAAATTCTACTTGATATAATAAAAATATAATTAGTATTATATATGTAATGATATATGATACAGTTCACCCGTTTGAACAACCACTCAATCCGTGGATATGCCTTTAGTGGAAGTCCCTCTGTTATAAGTACTCAACCCAGACGATGATTTCACACCCTCCTCAGTGTGTGTGTGTGTGTGTGAAGCCACAGAGAAGACCACCAGGTGGCTTCGGATAAATAGGGCCGAGTGGTAGTTTGCTCCTACTGGGAGGTAACCGGAGATTTAATCAACCCCCGGATGGGTCAACAGGGCGGGTGAGGGAGGGAAAGGATGATTTTTGAATGACCCAAAACACTCTGAGACCTTAGGTACATCAACTGATGCTGTCTTTCTGAGCATCCGTAAGCTGTATTTTGGAGCAATAAATATATATGCACATACCAAGTCAAGGGCCCACAACTCTGTCGTGACCCAGAGCCTGTCTTGGGAATTTTGAACTGGCAGAACCCATCCGTCTTCAAGTCATACACACACACACACACACACACACACACGTGTCGTTGTGTTTGTTATAGTTTATTATTATTTATAAATTATTCGACTCTTTACAAACTTACATGTTCGTTGACAATTATTTATAAAAGCAAAATTATTTACTTTTTCTGAGTCTGTATTAACCAGAATTTAGCAAAACCTTCTCATATCTGATATTCAGTACATGTTGTAGGACTGCTGAATAGGGGTTACTTCACGTAGCAACGCATTATTATTGAACTGTTATAACTTCTAACAATTATTAGAACTGATTGTTTTAGCTTTTAGACTAATTCCTATTTTCTTGAAATAAATCTACAGAAAAAAGTGTAAATTGTATTCTGTATTCAAAGAGACAACGTCTGTCGAATGGAAAACTAGAGAATTCGATTTTAGTGGAGAGAGATTTACAATTTGAATAATTCAAACCGAATGTTATGGCCTCGATTCCTCCTCCGACTTGTTGCGGAAGAAGTCCTAGAATGGGGTCAGAGCACTGCACTTTACCCCCAGAATAAACGAATAAATGTAAACCTTGCATCTATACACTTGCACATAAACATGTACACACACATAACACATGTACACACACATAACACATGCACACACAATCATACACACACATATACACACACGCTCTGCAGTATATATTGCGTTTGTAACACTATACATACATGTGTGTGTGTGTGTGTGTGTGTGTGTGTTAGACCACTATTCTACGTCCTCCCCCTCGTCAAGCTCCACATTCCATCCACCCTAATCTGTAAACTGCACCGAAAGCTGGCAATCAATTATCTAACAGCAATATTCTACAGAAACACTTCACTTCTTCCTTTTACTTCTCTCTCTCTCTCTCTCTCTTTCTCTCGTACACTTCCGCATAAACTCGTGCACACGCACATATGCGTGTGTGGGAGGCTGTTTGTGTGTGTGTGTGTGTCTCTTTGTATATGCGTATATTTATGGATATTTTAGTGTATATGTATATGTATAGTGTGGGTGTGCGCGCGCGCGCGTCCGCATGTACAAGAACTCTGACCAGTGAATAAATCAATATAGATCCTTCAACTCGTAATTGACCCTCATCCTAACCCTGACCAAGGTATATTCAGCCACCTTTGCCGCTATATACCATAAGACTGATTCGTTGGTGTGGCACCGACCTCACTGTGAAATGACAAGTGGGTTGCTGGTTCGCGCCACCGAAATATCGAAACTTCTCACAGCAAATCAATGATCGCAACTGGTTGATTCTCTATCCTCGTCTACCGCTACAGTTTTCTACCTTCTTCTTTACATGATACCCCCTCCATATATTTTTCTTTACATGATACCCCCTCCATATATTTTTCTTTACATGGTACCCCCTCCATATATTTTTCCATATATGTTATTTTCTGTCTTTATGTAACCTTGTGCACCTCTACATATTTCTCGGTAATTGTATCGGTAACGTAGCAAGAACTTTAAGCTTGCAGGTACAAACATATTTTTGATGATGATGATGACTGTGTGTGTGTGTGTGTGTGTGTTTTCTTTGTGCATGTGTGTGTATAACGCAGATAAATCCGGCTTGTGCCTGCTAAACTTGGTAAGACCATTTGCGTGTTCTCAAACGAAACGAAACATCTTTTGTTGTACTCACTGTTTTAATAAAATGTGTATTTATGTTAAGTCTACAATACCGTGTATGTGTGCGTGTGTGTGTGTGTGTGTAAGCATTCTAATAAATTTGATGGTGAACTTAGCTTATCTCCATTATTTTTTCTCTCTATCTTGCCTTTTGCTCTTCTATCTATCTATCTATCTATCTATCTATCTATCTATCTATCTATATCTATCTATAATATATATATATATATATATATATATATATAAAGTATCAATTCGTCTTTTGTTTTTTACCACACATACCCACAATGTGTGTCTTAAGCGCTATCTATTGCTATGAAATGATGTTTGTATATTTATATTGTAGAAAATTATAGCGTTGAAGCTTTGTATTGATAAATGTAAGACCCTAGTGCGGTGCGTGTGTGTGTGTTTGTGTGTGTGTGTGTGCGTTCGTGCATGCACGTGGTACATGTTGCCATTATTATTATTCACTAAACTTTCACCTAAAGATGTCCAGTTACACCTAACAACAACCATTTCAATGGAATATGTCAAATAAAAGATGTTTTTCATAATATATTTTACAGCTGCCATTTATTGGGTGGTAGTCACTAAATTAACATTATTCCCATACCAGAAATCGAAACTGGATCGCCCAGGTGAAACACAAAATCGAAATTAGTACGCTACAATTTATTACATCCATTAATACTACAACTACCACCACCACCTTTGGTAGCAATGGTGGGGGTGGTTGTGTGTGTGTGTGTGTGTGCGTGTATATATATATATATATATATATATA
>NC_069001.1:39545700-39547902 GCF_001194135.2 Octopus bimaculoides
GTATATGTCTGTGTGTGTGTGTGTGTGTGTGTGTGTATATATATATATATATATATATGTATATATATGCATGCATGCATGCATGCATGTCTGTGTGTTCGTTCTACTCCCGTCATGCTCTATTTTGTCTTCTTTCTGTGGCTGATTGGATAAATATCATTAAAATATTGTTACGTGTAATGAGTTGCGAGTGGGTGTAATGCGGGGTGTTCTGCTGACACCAATAGCTGTCAAACAAGTCTCTCGCACATTGTACACAGATCTCGTTAGAGGGAGCGACAACAATGTTTTTACAATAATAATCTTAGTTGGACAGAAGAAAGAGAATTTTTTTTGTTTTTTATTTAGAATGAATTAATCAATATTGCAGCCAAGTTTTTCAACTCCATAATCTTAATTGTATTAATTAGTAAGCCACGTAACTATAGAAACGCAACGTGGAGACCAGTTATTTCGATTCTGTTTGTATGTGATTTTATTTTATCATGCGATGGATTTTATCTTATTTCGTAGCCAAACGTTGAAGAATGTTTTAGGATCTAAGATATGATAATTCTTTCTACTACAGGCATGAAATTTGAGGGGAGGGATCTAGCCGATTACATCGTTTCTCGTGCTCAATTTATTGACCTCCGAAAGAACGAAAGTCGACCTCGGCGGAATTTGAACTCAGAACGTAGCGACGAACGAAATGCCGTTAAGCATTTCGTCCGGCGTGCTAACGATTCTGCCAGCTCGCTGCCTTAATAATCGTAATTAAGGCTTCCAATTTTGCCACAAGGGCATCCATTTGGCAGGAGGGGACAAGTCGATTACGTCAACCCCAGTGTTTCACTGGTACTTAATTCATCGACCCCGAAAGTATGAAAGGTCGAAGTCGAACTCGGAGGGTTGAACTCGGAACGTAGCATTTCGTCCAGTATATTCACGATAATAATAATAATAGTCTTTTACTTGTTTCAGTCATTTGACTGCGGCCATGCTGGAGTACCACCTTTAGTCGAGCAAATCGACCCCGGGACTTATTCTTTGTAAGCCTAGTACTTATTCTATCGGTCTCTTTTTGCCGAAGCGCTAAGTGACGGGGACGTAAACACACCAGCATCGGTTGTCAAGCAATACTAGGGGGACAAACACAGACATACAAACACGCACACACACACACATATATAAATATACATATATACGACGGGCTTCTTTCAGTTTCCGTCTACCAAATCCACTCAGAAGGCTTTGGTCGGCCCGAGGCTATAGTAGAAGACACTTACCTAAGGTGCCACGCAGTGGGACTGAACCCGGAACCATGTGGTTGGTAAGCAAGCTACTTACCACACAGCCACTCCTGCGCCTATTATGATAATAATAATAATAATGTAGGTATAATGGTGTAACATTTGCCACGTAATAAATATGTCTATGCACAAACATAGGTCAATACTTTGCTTTAATATCGATGAATTCTTTAATTAATGGTAACATATTGCACTATACACCGCTGGAATACATTCACCATCATCATATACATACATATCAATGTATGTATGTGTATGTATGTATGTATGTATGTACACATGGTGTATTGTGGGTTTACACAAGCGTTAGTCAATTCGATTAAAGCGAGAAAAATAGTTACTCTCTCCTGCTGGATAGAGTGGCATGACATTATTCAGTGGAAGAGTTTCCCCGGACTTCTTAACAACAACGCATCCCCACCCCACGCACATGTGGCATGTGTGTACATGAGCGCGTGCGTGTTGCGGGAAAACATGTTCAGACCAGTAAGATTTCTGCATTTTGACTGTAATGTATAAATCATTAATACATTCATGTGTGTGTGTGTGTGTGTGTGCGTGTGCGTGTGCGTGTGCGTGTGCGGGGACATACATACATCAGCAAGCTTACAACAAGACGTGGACATCCCCCCTCCTAAAATCTTCGTTTGCGAAGGAAGCCAAAAGAGTGATATATATATACATATGTGGTATGTGTGTATGTATATGTGTGTATATATGTGTGTATATATGGGTGTATATATGTGTGTGTGTATATATGTGTATGTATATATGTGGTTGTATATATATATGTGTATGTGTGTATATATATGTGTGTATATATATGTGTATATGTGTGTGTGTGTATATATATATATGTGTATGTGTGTATATATATGTGTGTATATATGTGTGTATATATATGTGTATA
>NC_069001.1:39547912-39548551 GCF_001194135.2 Octopus bimaculoides
ATATATGTGTATATATGTGTGTGTGTGTATATATATATATATATATATATATATGTGAGTATATATATATGTGTGTGTGAGTATATATATATGTGTGTGTGAGTATATATATATATATATATATATAATGTAGGTGCAGACATAGCGTGTGTTTACTTCATAAGTTTGTGGTTTGTGTTTCGATCCCACTGTGTAGCCCCTTTCGTTACTCCTCTATCGTGGCCTCGATTTAACTAAAGTTTTGTTAGTGGAATTCTGCCGAAGGAAACATGGAAGTATGTCAGAGGAATCATTTTTATTCTGACGAGGCAGGCTTAATAAGTTTCGGGTTAAACATTACCAGTGAAGTCCACCTTGTCAGCTAGTTTAACACAATCACCCGTTGACGCATTGGGGTGTCTCCAGCAGAAACCACGTTTGCTGTCTTTCAAGCCAAGTCTTCTTTCTGGAGCAGCACCTTAAACGGTTTAGTGGACCAAATCAACCCCACTATTTATTTTAAGTCTGACATTTATTCTGTCCGTTAAGTAAACAAACCAACGCCTGTTGTGCAGCGGTGGAAAGACAAACACACACTTACACACACACACACACACACACACACACACACACACACACACACACACACACACACACACA
>NC_069001.1:39548590-39551340 GCF_001194135.2 Octopus bimaculoides
TTCGTCAGCCAAATTCACTCACATAGCATTTATTAACCCGAGTCTATAGAAAAGGACGTTTGTCCATGGCGCCTCGCGGTGAGACTAAACCAGAAACTTAACTACACAATCATATCAGTGCCTCTCTCTCTTTCTCTTTCTTTTATCTATCGATCTATCATGCACACACATGCACACACACACACACACACACACACACACACACATATATATATATATATGTATCATAGAAAAGTGCAGATCCATTTGTATTTTTAAGATGTCTGCAAATGAAAGGTCCAAAGCAGTGTGTGTTTAGCGGCGATAGATTTGTTAATCTAGTGATTGGTTTAACGTTAAGAGAGCAAATAGAGTAATCGATGAAGTAGCAACAGTGGACAGATTTCGTCCGATTTCTCATGGCAAACATGAACTGGTATTCGGTCTTTCGTTTATTCTGGAAATCGTTGTAAAATCTTTTGAAGACAACAAAAGCTAAATTGACTGAATAAAGGCTTTCAGGTGAAACAAGCAAGAACTTTGTGGCCTGTGTATTGGGGAAAGAGAAAGGTGGAGGAGTAAGCATTAGTGTTAATTACCATGGCAACGACCACTCGCATTGATGACTTGCAAGAAATTATTTATCATTTGGACGACTGCCAATATTTAATCGAATATTCAGAGATACGAAAAGAATGTGATAGGAGGAGTGGCCGAGATTTTAAAACAAGTTTTATTCGTCAACAGTTGGTCTTCTCTGCTCTAATTGACGGTCAATATGAAAATGAAAGCAAGCTAGCTGGATATTAGCAGTCAACTGAACAGACTGGCCTATTGTAATATAAAACAGAATCTAGGTGTAAGTCATTAATGTGTTCGATAGAAAACTGATAGCAAGATCCTGTGATAATGTATTGACAACAGGCTTTGATTAACGAAACCAACTTTACAATACCAATAGCTCAATAGATTTGCTAAAGAATAGAAACCTAATGTTTAAGCCATTAACAACATCTTGATATGCCATATTTAGTCACAAACTTGGTGAAAACATCTTTCAGTTGCAACAGATTCGAACCAATGAATGACGGGGCATTTCAAGTGACCTGCATGAAAGAGAAGTCAAATTGTCCTCCAAACTAATACCGTCTTAAGAAAGGGTTCGTTGGAAAATGTAATCTTGAAGTGTTTGTTTGTAGGGGAAAAAACGGGTTGGTCATAGCAGCTAGGGTTTTGTTGAGTTTTTCTTTTACTGGAGACTTTCCTAAATTAAAGATAGATTCCTGAATTGCTACTTCTTCTTCAAGTCTGTGTAACAATGGAAGAACGAAACGTTTCATGATATAGAGAGGTGTTGCAAGTACATTTCGATAGAAAAGTAATCGATATTGAGTCTCTATCGATGTGATGGTCATTAAAATCAATACAACTGTGTTTCTTGTGTTACATTGATGAAGCTGCCATTCACCTAATGTCACTTTAGATTTTGGGTGGTGGTGGTGGGGTGGTGGGTTGTGGTGGCCAGAGGTGTGGTGTCTTGTGGTGGGTGTCCTCTACTAATAGCTCCCTTTCTATTTTCATTTGTGTGTGTGTGTGTGTGTGTTTGTGTGTGTGCAAAGAGAGAGCAAAAGAAATTGATATTGATTTGTGAAATATGCTTACAGAGGAACTTTTATTGAATCTTCAGCAGAAATCGAAAATGTTTTTGTTTTTTGTTTTTTTTATCTAATTCGGCTGACTGAGATCGCTAAACAAGTTGTATATTAGTAAATGTAAAGATTGGAGTGTTTATGATTTCCCAAAGACTTTAATACGAGCACGAAGTGAAATCCTTCATTTGACCCCCTCAGAGTTGATACGAATGTTTATTATTTAAAACAGAAAGTGATATCGTATTACCAGTTGATAATACTATTTTACACCTGGCGCTAATCAGATTTATGTTTGTATGTGTGTAAGATAACTGATTCACAGAAAACTGATAGAAGAATCATTTAGAAGAATCGTTAAGAATATTTTAATAGAATTTAAGGCAACAAATCCGTAATTCAGGTTAATCAAAAATGATTTGTGACTAAAATCTCAAAATCTTTCCTAAATATGATTCTATTAATGTGTGTAGTCTATCTGATTTATGGTGGAATTAAAAATTGATGCTCCTGATTCAGTGGATGTCTTTTGAAAAAGTCAGCGTGACTGCAGTTTGACATAAAATTTATCGATTGATAGATTAATGATACGAAGGACTTAAAAAACTATTCTCAGTTCAATGCTTATGTTATATTTGTTTCGTTTATGTTCTAGGTTCAAATCCCGCCAAAGTTGACTTCCCTCCTTCGGAGGTTCGATATAATCGACTGCATGCTCTCTCAAAATGTATGGCCTTGTGCCAATGTGGAAATCGATATTCGGTTAATTGTTTTATTTAATGATAAAGTATTGAACCAAAGGAATTATACTTAACTCGCAAAACACATTCCCGTCTTTCTGGGGGGTTTTTATGTCTAGATTTATGGACCTTCTAAGAACTGTTAAAGATTTGGATTATATCGTCCCATTCTTAAGATCGCTAAAAGAGTAACACTCGAACTTGTTTCATTGTGGTTGGCTATTTCTTTCAATAGTTAAGGTTGTTAAAAGTGAAACACTTAGCTATATGTCGTGCCAAACGGAATAATTATTTCTATAATAGGCCTGAATTATTTAGGGGAGGGGGCTAGTCAATTACAACGACCCCAGGTCTTAACTGATAGTTATTTCATCGACCTCGA
>NC_069001.1:39552089-39555687 GCF_001194135.2 Octopus bimaculoides
GTATCAATGATTCTATTTATTTAAAATTCGGCTTTAGATTTATAGAGGGAGGGGGTAGCGAAAAGGAAGGTGAGGGAGAGGGGTGGTTAGAAGGAAGGTGGCGGTAGTGAAGGGGAAGGGTGGGGGTGGAGTTAAATAAGGTCGAGCGAAAGGTTTTGTATTGTTGGTAGATTAATGCACTTATTAACCTCAATACTTTCCATCTCCCCCTCCTGCTTCTATTACATACATACACACGCACGCACGCGCACACACACACAAATACTTCTTCCCCCCCCCCACTTTCCTGCACTTTCTCTCTACTTTCACTTCACAATCTCCATTTTTCTCTTTCGGTATGTGTATATATAATCCTTTCTATCTCCCTCCGTTCTACTCTCCCTCTATCACTGTCTCTCTCTTCTCCCTTTCTCTCTCTCTCTCTCTTTCTCTCTCTCTCTCTCTTTCTCTCTCTCTCCCTTTCTCTCTCTCTCTTCTCTATCTATCTATCTATCTATCCTGATGTATCAAATCCTATATATCAACAGAAAGCTGCTGTGGTAACCTTTAACGTCGGAAGAACAATCACGTCTTCCATAAATCAGGAAGAAACTAAATATAAAATGCTTCCAAGAAATGTGATCTGATGATATTTGTTGTTTAACCCAAGGCTAGAAATGATCAGATAGACCTAGGAGAGTCTAGACATGCCCACCACGTCTTTTATTGTTTAGCCCAAGGTTAGAAATGATCAGATAGACCTAGGAAAGTCTAGACATGCCCACCACGTCTTTTATTCAAAAAGGTTATCACAGTCTACAATGTCCTTTTCTAAAGACAGGGATTTGACTGTTATTTCTAGGAAATCAGCCAGACATATAGAAACCCTCTCCTCATTGATGCTTTTCTATATATTATTATTATTATGTCTACTTAATTCTATACATGTGTGTGTATTTAACTATATGCCTCTGTGTGTGTGTGTGTGTGTGTGTGTGTGTGTGTGTGTGTGTGTGTGTGTGTGTGTGTGTGTGAATATGTCTTTACATATCTATATCTCTATATGTGTATCTGTCTGTATAACAATATATCTGTATATAAGAGTGTGTGTGTCTATATATCCATATACGTCTGTCTGTGCGTGTTTAGATGCATATGTGTACCTGTGTATGTGTATGTGTGTGTGTATGTATGTGTGTGTGTATGTATGTGTGTAAGTGAAAACTGTTCTGGTGAGGAATCAGGAAGACAAAGAGTTCGTGGAAACATCCCAGACCACGTTGAAGACCCAGGAAGGCAGTAGAGCGACCAAACAATGCTGACCAACAACTAGCACTGCAAGAGTGGTGGGCAACAATTCCACCAGGACTGTCCCACCGTCCTCCTGGCGGATTTGATGCCACGGCGAATGCAGCTGCTCCGGGAATTCACAGAAGCCTGTCGCAACTCAACCATTTCAAAGACAGAAGAAGACCTAATTCTACACCAAACACCAAATTGTTTTCATAACTTCCTCAGAACTACAGCAATGGCTCATAACCATAGCTTCAATAGAATACTATTATCATTATTATTATTATTATTATTATCATTATTATTATTATTTATTTATTAGTCTTATTATTCAGTAGTCTTATTTTTTGCGTTCTTTCACAGCACAACTGGGCACAGCTCCATGAGTTTTGGATATGTGCAGAATTTTGTTTTAGTTTTCTATTGTATTGAATGTATGCTGTGTGTGTGTGTGTGTGTGTACGCGCGCGTGTGTGCTATTGTCTGTATGCTGCACGTTTGTGTGTGCAAGACTTATATGCTCACCTCCCCCAATGTATGCTTGTAGTACCAAGAAATATGTATGACAATCTTGCCGCGCTTCTGTTCCAATGAAGACGAATATATAAGAGTGTGAACGGGCATGAGTATAGATATATGGCTTCTTGCATCCATTTATGTGTTACTTGAATTATATTTCACCATCAAATGCAATATTGTTTAATAATCTATGTGACATGCTGATGACATCCTTGTATTAACATTATCTCGCGAGGAAACCTTTAAAATATATAATGCATGTAATAATTTTGATGAACAAATTGGACTGGATCACCCCGATAACACGGGTTCCTTATCGCTGCTTAATTTTGAATTGAAAATCAAAGAGAATGGATCCGTCTCCACTCACTTTATATATATACTCAGTGAAGCGAAACAGCCAACAGCTTTTCACGGGGTTTTAAGCTGTGGAGTTAACTGGGTCTTCGAGTTTGCATAATATTCCATTTAAATTGCTATATAATATTCCATTTAAATCGTTTTGTATTTAAACCAAACAAATCGATACCATATTGAATGAAACAAACACGAACTATTAACAAATTTGCTTGTAGATTCATAGAAACAACCAGCTGCTACATATTTCTGTCGAACCTACAATGGTTTAAAGACAAAAATGTGATTTTGTAAGACAATGTTTGTACGAAACAATTAAATTACAAACTTCTTCCTGGCTGGTAAAGTGTTTGCTGAAAATTTCAAGTATGCTTTCTAAACTAATGTGACACTTACAGAGACCTACACGGCTAAGTCGAGAGACTGTAAGAGTTGGTAGGGGAAATCTGAACATTTTCAGAATTTCAATGAATGTAATTAAAATGGAATAAAGTTGTTAAAGTTTATTGTAGCTTTAAACCAAACCTAAATATGAGTTTGGTTTAACTAACTTATTGAATGCTGAGTCTGTGAGACATCATAGGTGGTTCATTGTAACAGAACTGTGAACGTTCCAGTCACTGGATATTTCTAAAGACTTCTAAAGTAGTATTTCTCACAGGATCGTAAAATAATATTCACTAAATAATTACTTAGTCTCTGAGACGAAGTATTTTCATCGCCACTAAGTTAACTTTATATTTTCTGTTCCTTTTCGCTCAACAATATTTCCAGTAATTTCCTTCATGTAAATTTAGCTTCTCCTGGACAAGACATCAAGCAACAGGTTTTCTCCATTAATTTTTTTGATAGTGACTCGTTTTTCCGCCCCACGTGGTATACTTTTCCTGCAGATCATCTCTGGATGTAATTCACCAAGTATTGCGTACTCTTCTCTCGTAGTAGCTTGTACAACATTCTTTCAATGACTAATGTACTCCCTTATCATACACGATATTCTTAACCATTTTCTTGACATCACTCAAGAAATGTTGGGAGGTGGGGCTGGAATCAAAGGAGGCGGTGGAGGGGTTTTCCTTTATTATCAAATTTTCATTGAAGCCATTCCTGATTATTGTAAATGTCTGGACTCTGACCAGAAATTAATCCTCCTCGCATGACTCTCCAGCATGTCGTCTGCTTTATCTGTAATATGGCTGTAACATGAACCGTACTGTTGTCTGTGATATTAGATAACCGAGTCAGACAATTATAATTATTAAAACGTTGTTGTCTAGGTTAGAATGCCCTTCTGTCCCATGTCAAATAAAGTTCTGCAAACGGAGAGCAGTTAATGATTTTTCAATAGTCAGATGATGTTTGCTTTCAACTTGTAGTGGTGAAACATCAAATGTGTGTGTGTGTGTGTGTGTGTGTGTGTGTGTGTGTGTGTGTGTGTGTGTGTGTGTGT
>NC_069001.1:39555837-39562173 GCF_001194135.2 Octopus bimaculoides
ATATATATATATATATATATATATATATATATATATATACGTACGTATATGTAATGTAAGAGTTGTAAAATATTTCAAACTATATTTTACGTCGTTGAAACTCAATAAACTGAGTGGAGGGGACGGATATGTTTGATATCAAAAGTAGACAATCTACTTATTTTCGCCCCGGGTCGGGATATTCAGGAATGTGGATTAGAAAATGCTGCTTATAACTTAAGTGCGAGTGGAAAGGCTTGTGTATGTGAGGTGGGTGGGGGGATAAATGTCTCTGAAAACTAATTTAAAGACTTCGAGATGTTCTGCGAAGTTATTGTTATTGTAAGTATGAATGGGTCGTGACAATGATTAATTCTCTTCTTGCTTCCAATCAATAGATTTAATTGAAACTATTAGAAAAAGGTTAAATCATTGGGGTTGACTTTTGTACCGGTTCAAACAACAGGTCTTAATTGATATTGTCTGAGTGATTAAATCTTAGAGGTGGATAATTATTCTGGTTCAGTGGTCAAGTTTCTACAAAATGAAGGTTGTTGAGGATCGGCCAAATATTTGTATACCTGGAAATACCGACGCACACAAAGAATAGATGCATGCACGTATTTACACACACACACACACACACACACACATATATATACTGTACTCAATATTAGTGAAAATTACCGTAGCTCCGTCTTCCATAGATTGTATCTATTAATACAGGACTGTCATAGCTCCCTCTTACATAATCTTTTAATGGTTGATTATTAATTAATGATTTTTTCGGTAATCAATAATGTGCTCAATATTATAGAATTATTTTCTAGTAGGTTCTTATATATATATATTTGCATATATGCATTGACGAAATCGGTAGAGCGTCATTCAAAAATGCTTTGCGACATTTAGTCGTGACCCTTTCTGTTCTGTTGTGTGGGCAAGTGGTTAGGGTTCGTTTCACACTAGTTGTTCGGTCGTGGGTTCACTTTTTGGCCCCATTGCTGCATTATGTCCTTTGGTAATATCTTTCACTTCACGCTGTTTCAGTACGCTTGGCATTTGAGGACTAAACATGCTTCGGACTGAAGTTCCATTTACGAAGGAATCTTACACCATCAGTCGTTTAAACGCCAAGACAAACTTCTATCCAATGGGCCCGTAGCTTTGACGTAGATTCTAACTTAACGTTCTGCGTTCTAATCCGACCAAAGTCAACTTTAACGATCTTCTTTCCGGAGCCAATAAAATAAAGCACCGGTCAAATTCACTGGAAACCTTGCGCTTTCCGTTGGAAATCCGTATTTACAAATATTCAGCTACTTCCGTAAACGGTACCGTAGATGAGAATTGAACCTATAACGAAATATGTGAAAACTCCATTGTAATAAAATTAGTAAGAAATCAGTTGACTAATTCTTCAGAACCATTCTTTCGACACCAAATATTATTCAATGACTTTAAAAAAATCCCAAGTTGAAATATTTATTTTTTGCAGTCACATGTCCACAGAGAAATCGCTGATCGTGAGACAGGCGCCATATTGAACTAGTTGAATATTCTATGATATTGATTTATCACATTGATGGGGGGGGGGGAGAATTTGTGCCAGTATTTAACTGGTACCGCTTTAAATGACCCCCGGAAGGATGAAAGTGTATCCTTTTTGGTTTTATGAAGCCCAGTTGAGAAACTGGGGGTAGAGGTGGTGGTAATAATGGTGAGGGTGGTAGTGGCGGCTATGTTGGTGATGATGGTGGTGGTTGATTAGTTGAAGAGGACGGCAACGGTGGTGGTGAGGGGGGGTGATGATGGTAGGAATTGTTGTGTATGGTGATGAAATCAATGATCGTGATGTTGATGATGGATGTGATAATGGTGGAACTGATGATATATTGTGGTGGTGGTGGAAGTGGTGGTAGTGGTGGTGGTGGAAGTGGTGGTGGTGATAGTAATTTTGTTAGTGGTAGTGATAGTGATTATTGTGGTGATGATGTTGGTGATGGAATGTGTTTATGATGATGATGGTGTCGATGGTTTCAAAACAAGAACCACTGCTTCATTTATCGACATAAACAAGTTAATGTCTGTGAGAGAAACAAAACTATTCTCCAATAAATTGTGCCATAAAATCCACGCTAAACGCTAAAACTGGTTGTGGGCGTGGCCGGGCGTTACTGCAGCCAAAACTGTTCACCTAATGCTGTTTTCAATATAATAACCGCAACGGACACTTGCCGACAGTTCTTCTGTGAACATTTCACTCCCATAGAAACCATTCATCACGGTTTACTGCATTCTCCACTTCCACCTCTAATAGCAGACAACAAACATCCCTCTTCTTTTGTCTCCCCCCCCCCTCCATTGCTATCTCTTCTAACTGTAACCTCGTGAATTATTTTCAAACCAAAAAAAGAGGCCAATATTTATTGTTTCCAATTTTCGCCTTCAGATATTTCTTTCTGGTATTATCACACTAACCATTCCTCTTCATTTACATCGCTCGATTATTCTCTGCCAGTCTTCTTCAAATAGATCCGTCTCCTCTTTTAATCATACTCCATACTCATCCAACCTCCCCCCCACACACACACACACACAGCTTTCTCTCTCTCTTTCTCTTCTTTCTCTCTCTCTCTCTCAACCAATTAAAGATCTATCTACTTTCAGCTATTCTAGTTTCCGTTTCTAGCTCAAAGAAACACCAATCAAATATAGTTGCATCCATTTTCGGCTGTTGTAAAGCCTATTGGCTCTCACTCTTTCCGTTCCAAGTCGAGATGATCGACCAAACCAAAAATTAGTCCAAATAACGAGCAGGAAACCCAGAGTGTAAACATTGTTAGTGGGGAGGATGAGAGTGGCAGCGAGAAGCACTTGTAGAGGTTCCAACTGTTTTGGTTTTGTTTCGATCTGTTGAATGGGTGTCAATATGGCTGTTAAGAAGTTCGATTCACAACATGGTTTTGCGTTCGATCTTACAGCACAAAGCACCCGGGACAAATGTCTCTTTTGCTGTAGCCTCGAAAGTAAAATGTGGTTGTTATTGTAGTTAACCCCAGAACAGGTCTCATGAAGGAGACCAATAGCCAAGGGAAGCATTCCAACCGTGACCAAAGAGTCTATTTAGAGCAATCTACTACTACATTATTCAGTGTGTCCTTCCCGTATGAAGACAGAGATGGGATATATTTCTAGCCGATCCAGTGACCACGTAGAGCTGGGATTGACAACAAGAGAGTTGTGGCCCACAATTGGTTCTTAGGTGTCTTTTGCAGAGTCCGGCTTGTTACGAATAACCAGATTACGTCACCGCTTTGATAATAACAACCATACTTTCCATCCCTAACTTTTCAAATACACAAACGTGTGTGTGTGTGTGTGTGTGTGTGTGTGTGTGTGTGTGTGTGTGTGTGTGTGTGTGTGTGTGTGTGTGTGTGTTCGTGCGCGCGCATGCAAGGTTGATACAGGAGAGACTCGGGACCAAATTTTCGTGTGCAGAGGTATTTACCAGACTGTTTTGGTAAGTGATTTGGCATTAAAATCAAGGACCTTGAGTCGCTTCTGCAATTTCAGTTACAAAGAATATGGACATAGACTCTTCTTGATTGTGTATCGAGTTCCCTTTCGTACTTTTGTGTATAATGATTACATTCTATAAACGGATTGTCAAAGGAGGTTAAACGAGAACGAAACAGACTTTTAACTTGGTTCCCACAAAACTGTTTTCTCCAACCTTTACCTCCCAGGGGCCATTTGATAAAAAGGTGTCTAATAACAACCAGTTCCTGGATGCCCTAGAAAACGAGTATATTGTGTGCTGCTCTTCTTTTCTTGAGTAAGTCATTAAAACATAAAAATAAAATATTATTCCATTAAATAAGATCCAAATCAGCCGCAGTCACTGACTTCGTCCTTCTTAATCGCTTTACGAGGGAAATAAAATAAAAAAAACCCAAAAAAAACAAAAGAAAAGAAAAGTCCGATTTGATGTGGGCGTTTAATGTTGAGAGGAATATCTCCCAACATGATGGCTGCAGTGTCTGGGAGGCTGCCAAAACTCTGCATCCTGTTCCAGACTAAATTATCCATATTCTGATTGATCGTATTTTCACACACTCACACACACACACACACACACACACACACACATATGCACACTTACACTCACACATTCTCACTTCTCTTCTTCCTCTTTATCTCCGTTTTTCAAAACTCTTCCTCCCGCCCACACTCTTTTCTTTACTCAGTCCATTATTATTATTATTATCATCATCATCATCATCATTGATGTTAATTTATTGTTGGTTATGTTTAGTTTGTTTGGTTAAGATTGATTTCCATGTTGCTGTTGTTGTTGTTGTTGTTGTTGTTGTTGTTGTATGGAGGCGGGGGGAGCGTCGGTGGAGCTGGTGGTGGATGGGGGACTGGGATTCTATCTTCGGTCTCCGGATCCAGTTGTTTCCAACTTACAACAGAAACAACTCAACTTTCACGTGATTCCTGCAGCTCTGCTCAGTCGATTCTGGCAGAAACAATAGCAACGCACACCAGCACACACACACACACACACACACACAGAGTAACATACGAATTCTGACACAAACACGCTCCCTCCCCCTCTCTTTACATGTGTATTTTTCTTTCTCTCTCCCCCTCTCTCTCTTTCTCTTTACATGGGTGTGTATAAAATCTTACATATATATACGTGTGTGTGTGTGTGTATGTTTATGCAAACCTCTACATATGTGTCTGCCTCTATTTCTCTTTTTCTGTATCATACACAGTCACGCGCTCACACACAAATAATACACACACACATATACACACAAACACCACAATATCATTTACAACAGAACACTACAAATCTATATTTTAATTAACAGCAATATCAACCCTTACACGATAGAGGTGTGTGTGTGTGTGTGTGTGTGTGGAGCTGGCAGAATCGTTAGTACGCCGGACAAGATGCTTAACAGTATCTCGTTGTCATTGCATTCTGAGTTCAAATTCCGCCGGGGTCGACTTTGCCTGTCATCCTTTTGGAATCGATGAAATAAATACAAGTTGCGCCCTGGATCGAGGCTATCGACGAGGCCCCTCCCGTTAAAGACTTCTGACCCTGTGCCAAAATTTGAAACCGTTTTTTATAAGTAGGATTATGCTAGTGAGGTCAGCTTTGTCATGGATCCTTCCAGGAATCGATCGATGAAATCAAATACTAGTTCGCTATTGGATCCCCCTCCAATGGTTCGCCTTTCATCCGAAACTATTATTAATGTTCTTATTGTTAACCCATTGCATTTCAATGTTCCTTCTCTCGACTTAACGTTCAACCTTCCTCATTCAAAGACAGAGCGAACTGAAGATATTTATAAAAGCGAACTGGACGCTCCTCATTAAATATATTCATAAGTTTTATTTCACTTAATTTTTTGATGGGAACAAAATTAAGTATTTTTTCACTAGCTTCTGTCATTGGCTTTCGCCATTTTGGGGACAATTTCTTCAAAGCTCTTTTCTTTTTTTTTTAATCAATGCTTTTTCCAGTAAATTTTCTACCAAATATAAAGTGTGCTGCATTATAGCAAACCCTTCCGAGAGAGAGTTCCACATAGGAACAAACACAGAAAATTAAAAAACAGACTTTATAATTTTCAATAATTTAAAAGAAAATCAAGACACAGATGCTCGTGTCAAATAAACTGTAATAGTCACCGAATGGTAACTGCAAATCAATTTTAAATTTAAAACAAAATAGTAATTTTATGAATTATAAGAGCTTTCCCATGTTCTGATGCTGCCCAATAGAAAACTCGCCGGCAATATGACATTATCTTCGGTTCCCTCTGAAAGTCACGAAATGTTAATCGTCTTAGGATCATCGTTGTTTGAAACTAAACATAAAATCTATAAGAGAATAGGAGAAATATATTTCTGAGAACAGGGCTTATCATATGAACTTAAGATAAACCTGGATAAACGATACATATACCCAAATGCACACATACACACACACACACTAACACTCATATAATGTCGTTCTAATCCTTTCAAATGTAATCACAAGGCCTGAAAGTTGTGGCCAGGGGTTGTCGATTCCATCGTCCCCAGTACTTGACAGCTACTTATTTAATGGACCGCGTCAGGATGAACGGCGAAGTCGAACACAGCAGGATTTGAACCGAGAATTTGAACCCGGAAGAAATGTCGCATTAAAAATGAATTACTCAGTATTTTTTGTAAAGTGGACAGATTAGACTTTTACAAAAGAGGGATGGCTGTGAGTTCGAAATGTCGGCCCTGCTACCAGTCTTTGAATAGTGCGACGAAGGCAGGAAGGCCAAACCACATACA
>NC_069001.1:39562273-39565630 GCF_001194135.2 Octopus bimaculoides
CTAGTGTCTACAGAATTGATAGGGGCTGGTCATGGTGTGGGTGAGGGTGACAACCTCTCCGGTAAATTCAATCCAGGGAGGCTGTCTGTCTGTGTGTCTGTGTGACTGCAGCAATGGGTTGGAGCCGAAATTGATGTTTGTGCTTCAAATGAACTCGTCAAATTGATTAACCTAATTGATCAAGCATTGATCTTTTCAATACAGTGATGACGTCATCATGTACGAAGCAACGGTGCATGGCTCTGTGGGGAAGAAATTCGTTTCTCAATTATGTGGTTGGGAGTTCAATCCTACAGTGTGACACTTAGCACAGGTGTCCTTTAACTTCAGGATGCGAAAACAATTTGGTCGACAGAAACTATGGAAGGACATGACATCTTAGCGTGTGTGTGTGTGTGTGTGTGTGTGTGTGTCTGTGCGCGCGCGCGTGTATGTATGTACATATATATGTAAGAATATATGTATTTATGAATATATGTAAATATACATACGCTTGTGTTAAGTAGTTTCACACCTAGGCTACCTGTATGTAGTTTTATGCATGGAGCGATCTTACAGGCATGAACTATTGTTCAGGTTTGATTCATGTGTAAAACTGCGGCAAACAATTTGCAGGCGAACAGAATTAGAATACCTGATGAGATTCTTTACATGTAATTGTCTTGGATCTGTGTGTCACGATTTGAATATTCTCTTCCTATCTCTGGCCTTTATGTGGCGTGAAAAATAGCTTCCTAGGGACTCTACTAATGCTGATGCTACAGCATTTCGATTACATTAACGGGCGGAGGACATTGTAGAAAGCGAAACAAAACAGCAAGGAATGGAGTGATCTTCACTGACAGTCTGCTAGGACCAACTTTACAAAAGGTTTTCCGTGCAGCAGTCGTCCTAAGGTATTTTTCACAATCACCTTTTGAAGTAAATCATTTCTGGAGAACCTAAATGTGTGAAATAGAAACGTTGAGAGTATTTAGAGAGGATTAGCTCTTGTGGGCGATAATGTGTGTGCAAGCAATTAGCTGTCGGCATCTAACCGGACGTATCATACATCAAACACGCATGACGGGATTGGTGTCACGTTTAGTAATATAATAGATTGTGGTGGGTATAAAAAGAATGGAAGAGACTATGATAGAAGTGTGGGGCGGGAGAACGATGGTACGGAGGGAGATGAGGAGAGGAAAATAGAAGAGACAGAGGGGGGAGTCTTTGAGAGAAGGAAACAGAAAAGAGGTGGAAGGAGGAGTGACTGTGTGGAGGCCGAGGCAAGTGGTAGTAGTAGGAGGACTGAGATAGAGAGAGAGAGAAAGAGAGAGAGAGAGAGAGTATGGCTTGAGATGAGAAAGATGGATGGACTGTGTATAAAGGGAGGAGTAGAGAGATATAGAACTGTGTCGAAGGAGGAGTGAGTAACAGGAGGAGGAAGTGCAACAGAGGTGGGAAGAGAGAGATTTAAAGCAACAGAAATGAAACAAAGAAAATTGTCATCAGATTTGTGCAAAGTGCTGTTCTTGTTATTGGTGGTGGTGGTGGTGGTGGTGGTAGTAGTAGTAGTAGTAAGGGTGGTGGCGGTTTTTAGTAATATGACAGATTAAACATGCCAGCAGCTGCTCCTTCGACGGCGAGCTTCCTCACAGTTTCCGTTTACCAAATTTCACTCGCTGCATTTTGGCTGAAATGAGAAATTTATGACCGAAGTGCCAGGTAGCGGGATCGAACTTGCGATACAGGGTTGCGAAACAAACTTCTGAACAGAGCAGTCACACCTCCACACCGATGCAGGTAACGTTGATGATGATGATGATGGTGTTAATGGTGGTGGTGACGATGATGGTGTTTATGATGTTGATGATGATGATGATGATGATAATTAATTGTTACAAGTTCATCTCATGTCTTTGATCGTCACTCATGACTCAGCTAATGTTTTAGATTCGCTGGCCAAACGTCCCCCCCCCTCTACCGTTTCCTAATGCCATAAAGCCCAACCTCGATATTCCATGTTCTTCTGAGCCCCAGGGATAGGTCTATTATGGCTTCTGCAAAATTGGTTGATGCCACAAAAGGACAGAAACCGCCAACAACGCCATTTAACTCCACCCCACCCACCACACACCTGAGTCATAATAATAAATTTATCAACCAAATGTTTTTACTCTTTACTTTTGATCATAACTCTCCTGTATGTATATGTGTATATACACACACACACACACACACACACACACACACACACACGTGTGTTCGCATTCATATACACACAACTACGTATATGTTCTTATGAATATGGGGGTACAGCATGGAGCATCATATACATATTTAGAGATATACATGTATGCATATATACATAGACACGCATACATAGACAAACGTGCACATACAGACTTATACACGCATATACACGCATATGCAGATATCCATACTTCTGTACGGTCTTTCTTAGCATGTTCCTTGACATCCTTAGAATCCAATGACGATCCAAAGTTTTACATTTGTGCGTCCATCCGTAACTCTCCTTCGCAATTCTTGAGATTCAGTTTCAGCTAAAGACTAGACATGTAAATGTTTGGTTGAGGGGGCCCAGATATTAGCCCACATTTACCCCCTCTTTATTCGCTTCTCCAAGCAGTCTTCAGATCGCCGCTCCATATCTGCCACACCTTCCCATCACTGGAACTGATTGGATTTCTTCGACTCTTAAAGAGTTGGTGTTTGTCCCTCCTTAAACTGGTCTTTGAGCCATTTGTAGCTGGCCAGAGAGGGTCTTGGAGAAGCAACGCTAACCAGGCATGCTCACTGCGTGTCTGAAGCATCTCCAGCGATGCTTGTGTCTGCAGCCGGTTCAAGAAACGGCATCTTTGGGCGTAATTCTTTAAAAGATGCCACATTTAAGACCCTTGATCAGGTCTTTAAGATCTAGGATTTCGAGAAGGTACTTTCAGCCAATTGGTGAGATAGAAATTACGCCTGGAGAAATCTCTACCTCAATTCTGCCCTCCATCCATGACAATCCTTGTGGATTCATTTCGACAGTTTCTGGAGTGTTGTGGGTAAGAATTGATCGTTGATTCCTTCTCTTCGTTTATTGGAGAAAGAAATTAGTGATTGACCCCCAAACTGACTCAGAGACAGAGCAGGGTCTACCCCTGTCTTTGAATAGGACTTTTTTTATTGATCCCCGAAAAACGAACCCTAGCTTGTAGGAATCGACAACACTACAACCTGCAAGCTAAGGCGATGTACGAGAACCTCACGCACGCACGCACACACACATACATACACACGCATATATACACACACACACACGTGTGTACAGACACGTGTGTATATGTATGCGTACGCACGCACGCACAT
>NC_069001.1:39565640-39569179 GCF_001194135.2 Octopus bimaculoides
ATACAGAATATCATGCCTATACTATAGGCGACAATGAAAACAACATGAATGTAGTTGTGTGATGTCACTATATTATCAAGACACCATATCTATGCGACTTTAATATCTGCATTATCAGAAATGTCTCATCTCTATGTAAATATTCACAATTTGATATCATATATACAATAGTGAACATTTTCTGTTGTTATACAATGGCTTTTACCATAGAAAATAACTTCCCATGTGCACATACATACACACACATACATACATATATATATGTATATACTCACACACATACATACACAGGCATATACATTAGTGAGTGTATCTGTGCGCGTGTGTGTGTGACTGTATGTGAGTGTCTGTGTGCGAGAAAGGGTAAGAATGAATGCATGTGTATGTATTTATCTGTGTGTGCGTGTGTGTAAGAGAAAGGCTTATATGCGTGTAGGTGCTTATGAATGTGTAGTATGTGTGTGTGTGTGTGTGTGTGTGTGTGTGTGTGTGCGCGCGCGCGTGTGTGTTTAGTGACTATGACACTTTTCAATTAAGCGGGCAACTGATTGGTCGGTTAGCTAGATGACGTCATGTAATTTATTCAATCGATGCCATGTAATTTTGCACACGGCCCGCAGTCAACCTGCACGCACCTGCTGATGTTTACCACCATGCAGTCACTTGTCACTGTACTGTTACACCTTAACCTACATACGTACACATTATATACATTACACACAATTTATATATACCTGTGTTTCTACATCTATCTATCTATCTATCTATCCTTATACACACACATAGACATACGCGCACATATCTACACACATACACATATACATCTATATCATGTTGCAACCTATTCACAGGCACACATACACACATACATTTTTAAAATTTTATTTGCTTGCTTGTGTAGCGCACACTCACGTATACAAAGCTTAAGTTCAAACACACATATCACATGTTATATGCACACATACACCCACACACACACCGCTCTATATAGATACGCTGTGCATTTACATAAATATGCACTACTAACACACACACACACACACCGTCGCATATAGAACACTCTCCATATATATACACATAATACACACACATATACACATACACACGCACTGTTTCTTTTTCCTTCAGAGATAGCAGGACGAGGACAATAATGATGACTGTTCCAGCAGTCTCTTCAATGAGCTTGTTGTTGCTGCTCAGCCCTGAGTCAGATCTGGTTGAGTAGAACAGCCTCATCCGTGACCATACCTTAATGTATTTTTCTCTCCTGGACAGCATCGCTAATGCGACCTGCTTTTTATTTGGAGTGTGATATGAGGTCTAACTATTATCTTTAGCAGACCGAGCCTCCTTCGTCATTAGAATAACATACAGGGAATTCGCTGAGGGAGAGGGGTTCCATGAGAAGCACATCGCCTTCGAGGAGGTCAATGGCCATGATATAAAATATACTCTAAAAAAAATTAACTAATTACATAATTAATTAATAATACACCTGAAGCGAAATACAACTTGTGTATGTGTTTCGTTAGCAAAATGTCTCACCCAAATTACAATATAAGTTTCAGCATCAGTTCACATTCAGAATCTTGCAAAATTACCCAGAAAAACAAAATTCTTAATACAGAATTGTCTCACCTAATTTTCTGGACCCAAATTAACCATATAAATAATAATGTTATCCCTATCACTATAATTTTAATTAGTTTTTCTAGATTTCGACTCATTACATTAACTGCGTTAGAAGCAACTTTACTGTTAGCTTTTCAGGCAAGAAGTCCTGGATATTATTCGGAATTGTTCTTCAAAGCGGAACCAGACCGGCATCGTTTTTAGTCTTCTGTTTTCCATGGGATGCGTAGTTCACGTGATCAATATCGATCTTTTAGCGAAGATCTACCAGAAAAACCGATAAACGATTATTGAATTAAGTCGAAAAGTTAATTTAGAAAGAATTTCAGCAACTAATTAATTATGCATTTGTGATTGGTCAGTTTGATAAAGACACTATGAATAATTAATTAGTAAGGTACACAAGTAGATCCGCGCGCGTGAGGCAACAATGTCCCCTAATTACAGGGAAATAGTTGCAAAAACTTGAAACGAGGTCAGCTGGTGTAGGTTTTAAAACAGACTAATCCCTAATATAACACTGGTATTTTATCGACATAAGAAACAACGCAAGCCGTTGATTATACCGATATATATATCAGAAGTACCCCATTTTTTTGTTTTAGAATATCTGTGAAGCTCCGCCACCCCTTTCTATTTTTTTATTCTTTTCAATAAGTTCCTGGTTTGTCAACGTTTTATGTTTCAATGCTGCATTGTGATACGGAATACAACTGTTGACTTTTAGCTGACATTGTACAAATGGACAGATGTCTATACATAGCAAGCATAATGTGTGTGTGTGTGTGTGTGTGTGAATGTGTGTGTACATACATACATAGACACACAGACACACACAGATGTGACCACCTCCTATAAATAAAATACCTTCATGGACAAAGAAAACACGAATCCAGTGTACTAGGTTTCAATCCTGTGTTGAGAGTACATCAGATATTGTTTACATATGTACATATAGGACGGGTTTCTGCGCAGTCTCCGTCAACCAAATTCTACCCCGAATGTAATGGTCTACTCGAGACTTTGCTAAAAGATAACTGACCCATATACAGCGTGGTGAGATGGAAACCGCGGGCCATGTCATGGAGAAGCGCGCTCCTTCACTGCACGCCCATCTCTGACTCTGTCTTCTCTTCCACCCGTCCATCCACCCCGGTTGCGTTCGATAAAAGTCAATTTGTAGAAGGTTCTTCTCTGCTGAGTGGAATGACATTGATTGCAGTGAAGCCAAAGAGAGAGACTGCCAATGGAGAACCGGGGCAGCTGCAAGTGGGGGAGTGGTTCAGTGAGTGTTGTTCCTCTTCCTACCTCAGCCTGAGATCGATCTAACAACAAGTTGGCAGCTTTGTTAATATCAAATCAAACTGATGACTCAGCCTATAACGAAGAGGAGACGGGAGACGGGGGTGGGAGGCTGTGATGTCGAGCAGCCAGCTGTTGTCACTCCAATCAATTTACAAGAATCTTTGACTTCTGACACAAGAGAACTGACACAAGAGAACTGACGGCACATTTTTTAGGATCTTCGTGAGTGTTTGGGTGGAGGGAGAAAGAAAACGCAAGATCGAAGACCTAAATGAATTCTGTAAAAGGGAACTAGGGCCAGAAGGTAGCGTTATAGAAGACAATCGATTAGACCTACTCGTCAGCAACCCAAATGTCGATTTATCTGATGGGGTGGGTGGGGGTTCCGTCACACGATTTACTTCAGCTAAATTTTACCGACAAAGTTTTGAGCCCTAGGCAGGGATAGACGATATATTGTTCAAAGTGTTGTACAATCGGATCGAACGTGAAACCATATAGTTACAAGCAACGAAATCTGACCCGATTAATGATCGTTGAAATAGTTGAATCCTGCGGGTTTTTATTTTTTTTTTTTATTATTTTTGAATTCGAATTGAGGG
>NC_069001.1:39570535-39573869 GCF_001194135.2 Octopus bimaculoides
CCTCTCTCTATTCTATTCTTTCTCACTCCCTCTTGATGATTCACTTTCAGTCACATGTTCAATCATTTCTTTGTAGCTGGCATCGATTCGGTTTCGAGTCTTTCCTGAACAATGTCGAAATTGGTCAAAAGTTGAACAAATTGCCTCGTGGTATTTTCTGTTCTTAGTTCGAATCCCACCGAAGTCACCTTTCAAATTTAATACAATAAAATACCAATCATGCATTGAGATCTGTTTAATCAACTCCTGTCCATCACCATTAGTGAGGGGGGGGGAGTCTCCAACCCTTCAATTATTTCTTTGATCAATAATTGTTGCCATGACAGTTTATGCAGCAATTTCTTGAAATTTTGTTTATATCTCCCAAAAAATAGTTACGACCAGGAGCAGTGCGGGGGTATCATAGCCATGTGTTGAGAGGGGTTCTTTGTCCAGCCCGCAGCTTCTTTATGTCTGTTTGTCTTTGTTTGTCCCTTCTATGTAATGCCTTTATGGCAAAATTTATGAAATAGAGAGGGATTCTTTGCGGTTTGAGTACTTCTTTCCTGGAAACATTGGTGCTTCGTTCATCATCATTAAACAACCGTTATTCAGAGACATTTTCAGCAGGATGAAACCAATTCTTACCGGGGCACCCACCCGCAAGGTCATGCGCTCTTTATCTTGACATGAGGCCACCATGCCGCGCACATATGGTTCTAATGCTTGTACCTTGTGAACCCTTCTTATCAGACGAATCGTCGTGATGGGCATATTGGGCTTCATATAAACATACTTTGATGGCGTGTGATGCTCTCTCACTCAATCATAATAATAATGCCCGGATGTAGTGCCAGGCAATGGCTCTCATGGCTTCTCATCTTAACTGATTGGAAGTGTTATCATGGACATTGTTTTGTCTTGGTATAAAAAGATGGGCTATAGCAAATATTCTGCTTAATACCACAGATTTACTGGTCAGTTGCGTGACCTTAAACATTTCAGTATGTCCCTTCGTGGCTGACGATGTGTGCATCTCTGATCACGAGCAGAAGTAGTGGGGGAGCATTATAGCTGTGTGTTGAGAGAAATTCTTTGGGGTTTGAATAATACACCTCTGGGAACATGTGTTTCGTTCGTCATTCTTAAACAACCCTTATTCAGGAACTCTTTGAGTAGGAAGGGCTCCTCGATCTGAAGAAAATTCTAACTGGGCCCCCACCTGCGAGGTCATGCGCTAATTATCTTGATATGAGATTACCATGTCACGCATATATGGGATGTCTGAGTGAAAGTTAGAGGTGGGGTGTAGGACCAGTCAGATTTGAGGAATAGAAACCAACTTAGTAGCGGTACAGGAGGGGCAGGAGACAACAACAGGTCTTTTATAAAGATACTGGAGTGTGGCGGAAAAGGGGAGAGCTTCTTCTGGAGTTGAGGCCTGTTAACTCTGGTGTTTTGTACAGCCATAAAACATGTAGCGATGAGTGTATGTATATATGTGTGGGTATATGTGTGTATGCATGAGTATACATATCTGTGTAGGTTTATGCGTCTATATGCCAGTATATGTGTGTATATATGTATGTGTGTGTGTATATACAAATATGTATGAATATGTATGTACGTATATATTAGTGTGCATATATGTATGCACAAATGCATGTCTGTCTGTATATATGCATAAGTGTGTGTGTGCGTGCGCGCGCACGTTTGTGTATACGAATGTATGTATTGTGTTGAAGGGTGTGTGTGTGTGTTTGCGTGCGAAGCGATTTATGCACAATCACAGTTAACACAGCGACGTACAAATGTCACATACATACATATATATATTTACACACACACACACACACACACACACACACACACACACACACACACACACACATATATGCGCATACATGTATAGTGTTATAGCATTTTTAATGTTGCAATTCTAAGAAATATGCCAGTGGGAGGGGAGTGAGGTGGAGTCAGTAGAACTATTCCTACGCTACCTCCCACTACTTACCGCCATACATTCCCCCACATACACATACTACTACTACTACTACTACTACTTTATGTGACTACTCTCTTTCTCTTTTTTTCTTTCTCCCCTCGTACTGTCTCTCTCTGTCTCTGTCCCTCTCTTTCTCTGTCCCTCTCTCTCTCTATCCCTTCTCATAACGTACTCTTCTATCTTCCGCTCGCCACCCCCTGTATAACTTGTTTACCTTCGTCTCTCAGTTGTGAAATGTAAGGATTGTCTCCTCTTGATGAGACAGAAAGGCAGAAGGGGAAAGAGAAAGAAAAGAGAAAGTGGCAGACAGACAAACAGAGAGTGGGAGAGAGAGAGAGAGAGAGAGAGAGAGAGAGAGAGAGAGAGAGAGAGAGAGAGAGAGAGAGAGAGAGAGAGAGAGAGAGGCTGTGATAGGTCGAGTGTGCTGCTGTGTAAGGCGGCCAGATTGTATAATGCAGTATTGTAGTTTCATGTGTGACGTGAAAGTAAAGCGTTGATGTTTGATGACAGTTGATGTTGGTGTGGGGTTCCATACATATCGAGTTATTTGGGGCTGGATGGTAGTAGGGATTAGGGTCGGAAATTAATGGGGCTACAGGTTTCTTAGATAACGATGCAGGTAATCAATGTGAAAAAAGGGGCTGGTAAACAGCTGATCACTGGTGGTAAAATGAATTGTGACTGAAAGTTGAATATGGAAGTAAAAATGAGTTGTGATGTCTGCTGCTGGAGTTACGATAGTGAAAGCGAAAGTAGAGTTTCGTTGATTGGTGAGATTGCAGAGTAGAATTAGATAAACGATCGTTGAATGATGGCGAATAAAGAGAGAGAAATAGGAGAAATGTAGGGGATAGGTAAATTTGGTATGTGGAGTGGAGAGAGAATATGAGTGGGGTATGATAATATAATACAGAAGGGTTCGACAGCAGATTTCGAAAATGGAGGTTTGTGTAAAATAATAAAACAAACAGATTTTAATAAACGATAAGACGGTTTTGTGTAATTAATAAAAGATTTCTGACGATAACGTATGTTGGATTCTGACTCAAAATACGGGTCGTAAATATATTGACATTGTCTCACTTATTCTATCACATCTTCATTCTCTCTTTCATTTCTTCTGTGTTCGCGTGCGTGCGTGTGTACGTGCATGTGTTTGTGGGTTGGGTTTCCTTTTAATGTTTATCGCTCAGTACATCAACTGAATTTAGCGGTTAATAAAATTAGAATTAAGAAATGAAAGGAGAGCATCGCACGTGAAAGTAGATTAGGTTTAAGGAGAGCAAGCTGGTCTATTTAAAAGACTACTGTGTCACATGTACACATTATATACACACTTAGATATATATA
>NC_069001.1:39574512-39582603 GCF_001194135.2 Octopus bimaculoides
ATATATATATATATATATATATATATATATATATATATATATATATATATATATATACAACGAACATAATTATGCCTATGAGTATGTGAGTACGTATCTATGTATGCCTATGTTATACATATACATACATGCTAAGATGTGCACGGTGTGTATATAAGAACAGGTTACGATCAATAGACAGCCAGCTTCTGTCTCGGTAAATAGGTACAAACAGCATGCATCGTCACGAACGCATGCACTCACAATCGCACACACTCACACATCTGCTGTAGTCACTCATTTATATAGATTGGTGTGTATACATATGCACACATTTATACACATATACACTCGCATACATATACATATATATACACATATGCATACATATACACACGCAGTTTGACTCGCAAAGTAATTTCTTTTATGAAACCCTCTCCACCTTCCCACAATCCCCTATGTCATGTGATCACTGATTCACGTGATAATTTTGTTTTAGGTGAAATTGATTTGTGCATGGAAGTGTATTTATATATACAGGTATGTATGCATGTATGCATCTGTACATGTCCTACCTTACGCGCATATGTCTGCTGTTGTATGTGTTTGATTGCCTACGTGCACCTGCGTGCGAGTCTGCATGCACGCACAAACGGATAGGTGTGTGTGTGTGTGTAAGTTACGTCACTGAAAGTATGTGTGCGCGCATTATGTGTGTATGTCTTTGTATGTGTGTGTGTGTGTGTCTTTACATTTATGTATATATGTGTATTAGCTGTGTTAAGTGTCTGTGCATGTATTTGTGCATACACACACACGTGTGTGTGTGTGTGAGTCTATATTTCTCTGTGTTTCTTAAATACCTGTGTTTGTGTGTTCGGCTGTTAAATACGCGATATTTGACTTCCTGAAGTGGTGTGACAGTAACACAGAGATTCGATTGAACGAAGAGACACCACAACCACAAGGAGCGAACGACCGGCTCCCAGATTCGGCTGGGCAGGAGCTCACCGCTGCCCTAGCTCCTTCCCTGTCTAGGGTTTACATTATTGAAGGCGTTTGGGTCCAACCAATAAACCGAGGTTTACAAGGCTTGGCACCAGTGATTGTCTCTTGAGACGGAATAGAAAAGAATGAGTGTTGGCAGATTGTTGTGAATGAAGTCGGAGGAGGAGGAGAATGTTGCGCATGGGTGGGGAGGTCACATGACTGAGGAAGAAGGGAGTCGAAGAGACAGAAGAAAGTAGAGATGGCATATAACCTACACACATACATATATGCACATATATGTGTGTGTGTGTGTGTGTGTGTGTGTGTGTGTGTGTGTGTGTGTGTGTGTGTGTGTTTTGAATTGGAAACTGCTTTGTCACGAAAATCCAGGCGTTTTACTTTCGCAGAGGTTTTTGAAGAGGTTGTTTTTCAGTGGCGTTTGGAGTGACCTAACCCCTTGAAACGTTAAGTTTTGTAAAGTCAAAGATGCCGAGTGAAATGTGATATAAATCTAACTTCGGGGTCACTTCTGGTCTTGTAATTGGAAGAATTCCGTCCAGATTTCAGAACGGCTGGTGTAGGGTCACTATTTACAAAACAAATACAGAGGGTGATGAGACGAAATCTTTCCACGGTTCTGAAGATTTTTTTAAAAACTCACAATAAGAAGGTCTGAGACGTCGCCATATTATCGATTCCCTCAGTTACTCGTTAGTTTTTCTACAGAACCAGAAAAAAAAAAGACAGTGTTTCGGTGAAAGATGAGTTTTACTGGTCAGAAAAGAATGGTAGTTCAAGTATGGTGTAGTGACTGAAGAAATATATTAAACCCGAGGGTCGATAATTTTGGGGAAATAATGTGAAAAGAGTTTGTGTTTATCCTTATTTATTAGTTTCAGTCATTGCTCTGTGGTCACGCTGGAGCAACACCTTTAAAAAAAAAGCGTAACAAAGCGTCGGTTGGCACGAGAAAGCTTAATTTAAACTCGTTGATACAAATAAATTTAAAACTAAATAAACTTAAGAAAACTGTTTTGGTAGAAGAGTTTTATACTTTTGCTGACATTAGAGATTTTCTTTTTAGTGGGTTAAAAAGTACTTTAAAAGCCGCAGCGCCCTCTATGACTGACGTCTTTGCACCATCTCCATTAGAAACTGGGTCGTTGATGTCTTTATGTATGTCAAATAGAGACTCTCGTTAATTGTTTACCATCCGTTTGAATAATACTTGAATTGGATAGTGTGCATGTATTTTGAGGGCGAAAATACTCTCCACCCCTTCACATTAGCTGCTCTTTCACTGGAGAAATTTATTCATCGCTGCCTAAATAAACCACGGGACGACATTCTCGGTTGACAAGTATAACAAATGAACTTATATCAAAAATGCTTTATATTCCTAGAATGAACGGATCTGCATGACCGGTTTAATGAACTTAATGGAGGTAACTTTTTCGTTCCCCATCTTGCTCTGTGGACCATGTTGTAATGTTCGCATAACTTGCTTTTGCTCTCGCCATGTCACTCTTCGTTAAACAATCAGAAAGAAATGATGGAAACCTTGTTTAGATTTCCTTCTGAAATTTCGGCATGACAACAGTCTATGGCAGTGTGCCTCACCAAAGATGACCGTTGGGTGTGATTTGAAGGAGATTTGATTGCCATTTCTTGCAGACCATCACGATCATTGAATATACCACGAACGAACAAAGGAGATCGCTAAGTCGCTCGGTCTACCAGAAATGGCAATCAAATCTCCTTCAAATCACACCCAACTGTTTTAAACAAGAAGGACATACGGGGCAATGTCGTCCTAAACATACTGTCCGGAAATAAGACGAAGTACTTCGTAGCTGGAGCACTTTAGGTTATGGTACTTCGAGACCATGGTATGCCCAGGGTTAAATAATAGACAGTTTGTCAGTTTCGACGAGCAACATTTAGGGGTTTCTGTCAGCTGAACAAAAGATTCATTTAAAAAAGTTGTAAGTGGAAGAGTATTCCGTCAGTATTTATAGACTTTAACCTGGTTCCTGGCTCAAAAAAGTGTAACACAGTTTGACATGGTTGGTCCCCATTAAATTACAGGTAGTCTCAGGTCAACTCTGTTTTCATCCAGGGCGATGGATTGGTAGTATTCTGGATCAGGTGCCTTGCGGTATTCACTTTCTGATTCTTCACATTCCGGACTTATATCCTACCTTCGACTACTTGACTGACGGACCGAAACTGTCACTTCAACTGGCTTTGGCACAGTTTCTGTCAACTAAATTTCAATTATATGACCAGAAGGTTATTGTAAAAGACATTTTCCCAAAGTACCGTGCAGTGAGTTCGAACTCTGAACTATATAGTTGCAAAGAAACTTCTTAATCACACAGCTCTAGTTGAACATTCCCCACACAATTTTTCATTAAATTTGAAAAGAAAAAAATAAACAAAATCAGGAATCGGAAGTAAATCCACTTAACAGTTAATTAATCCTGTTCACTCATTATTCAAGGTGTTTTATTCATCCTTAACCGTTATTCTTTTTGTTAATGTTACTTATCTAATATCTATTACAGCGATCTTAAATTAAAATATCTAAAAATAAATATTGGACGATATTTTTAGTACAAAATCCAAAATAACATCTTTTTTTTCTTTTTTATTTGTGGAATTTTATTCTAAAATAAACGTTTCTCGGAGAAAAAGAAAATTGATAACTGCCAAATATTGAGTGGAATATTTCTTAGAATGACAGTAATCCTATTTTCTTCTGGATTCATTAGCAAATCTCCTCCCAAAACTCAGATTACAAAACTAAAAATCTATATTTTATGAATGTTTTACTTCTTTTTTTTCTGCAAATATTCTTGTCTTTGGAACAAAGAAAAAATTTCTCTATTTCTGTCTTTCTCTTAAATTCAATAATTTTACTCTTTCCGACATTTCTATGTCACTGTAGCAAATTTTGTTTTTTATTTTTTTCTATTTATTGCTGAGATAAGCTAGTTCGATCCTCACTAGGTGTCCCCCCATATCTGCTGGGAGAGAAACATATCATGACGGGGGTGGGGGTATTCATTCCGTAATAGGTTCACGCTTATACCTAAGCATGGTTGTATGGGTAAGAAGTTGACTTTATAACTTTGGTTTTAAGTTCGTTCCCGCTGTGCAGCACCTTGAGAAAGTGTCTTTTACCACAGATTTGGATTGAGTAATGCCTTGCGAATAAAACTGAGCAGGCGGAGACTGTGTGGAAGCCCATCGGCTATTTTCTGTTTGCAGCATACACTTAATTCGTTGATTGGTTTAACATCGCCACCTGTCCCTTGGGTACCTTTAGCAATGGGGCCCGCTCTGTTGCAAGTATTTGAGCCGGGATACTGTCTGACTACGCTTACTCCCTTCAACATCCCACTCTCGAACACCTGGTCCTTAAGGAACTCTAATAGAAGCTACTCTGTTGCTGCTCATTAACACCGTTACCTGGTCCTTGGATACGTTTACTAGAGTTTACTACGTTGTGTGCGTGTATGTGTGTGTATATGTGTATATATGTGTGTGCGTATATATGTGTATGTGTGTGTGAACGTATGTATGCATCTATAGATAGAACAAACAGACAGACAGAGAGATATGTATGTAATGTGTTCTAATAATATTAAAAGTCGATAGTCCACTCTGAATTTTGCCCCAGGCTGGGCTGTTTACGACTGAACAACCTACTCTAAGTAAACGCCCAACTTTTGATATCTATCTACTCTACCCAACGTATTTGGATTCTATGTTAGATGGCGTTCATAACTATGTGAAATGTATTTTAAAAACGATTTACAACTCTTAAATTATTATTATAATGAAACACGCACAAACACACACACACACACACACACACACACACACACACACACACACACACACACACACACACACACACACAATCTCTAATGTATCCACATCTCTTAAACTTTCAAATCATCACTTAATAGGTAGACCACCATCACTGGCGCCGCCTCACCTACCATCGTTCCCTGATTGTTTAAACCAATTAATTATTTAAACCGTTGCTAATATTCTAACTGGTGGGAAATATGTCCTGAATCTGATCGTTTCACAACTATTTAAGAAGCCATTCCCTCTGTGATATCTTGTTCTCGAAAACCTATAATAAAAAGTGTTATTTTGTTTTTGTCGAAAACCTAGCTAGAAAATGTATGTTCTCCATAGCTGTATCTCCGTCAAAAACAGAATCTTACAAACCTAAAATGTTCTCGTCATCACACATGCCAATTCCATTCCCAGTTTGGAATTTCTCTCCGGTTAATACGTGACTCTTTAGTTCTCTAATCTGCCAGATATCATCCTGGACATTAAGCCACATAAACGTCATTCGTTTTTCTATTGGTAGACTCTTTGAGAGCCTATTTCGAAGTAAATATCGTTATGTCTCAGATCAACTCCGTTAGAAACACAATGAAAGGTCGCTATGTTTTCATTACAGTGAACTAAATGAAGCAGTAAATTTAATAGAGTTTTATAAATAACTGTGTTTAATGTGTTAAGCAAACAATTGGAGTAAAATGCCTACAGACGAGGCGGTCGTGACGTCATCGTTATGCAAATATCTTCTTTTTAAGCCAATAATGCTTCATGAATCCTCATATCACAACAATATCTTCTGCTGTCAGAATTTCATCCGCCTACTGAATTTACGATATTTTGACTTCTACGTAATCAGACAAGGTTTTACTAAGAAATAGCGACGACTAAACATTCTGGTTTAATTTAAATTGTATTTTCTTACAAGAAACACTTTGAAACCCTCAGAAATCCTATCTCAATAACATTTCCAGTCGTCAACATCTCGTCCGCCCACTGGAATTGCGGTGACTATTTCCTTTTTATATAAACGCAAAGAAAATGAAGATAATTCTAGCTGTAGAATTTCAATACCATTATCTGGTTAGAATTAATTTCCTACTCTGAAAGAAGATGGTAGCAAGCTGAAATATAATTTCATCAAGGCTAGCATTCCATTTCCACTGATGGCTGTATGGATATGAAATTCGTTTTGTAATTACTTGCTTTTCGGTTCGATCCCAGTACACAGCACTTTGAGCAAAGCGTCTTGTAGTATAACCCATGATCGATCAGAATTTTTGGAGCGGAATTTAATCAAGGGAATTTGCAAGGGCGGGGATGACTTTCTGGGGAAGTGGTGTATATTTCTATTTCTGTGTTTATACGTATAGATTAGTGTATGCGCGTGCGTGCATATAGTGTATATAGCGTGTATGCGCATAATGGCTGCATGGTAAAGAAAGTTGGTTTTGCAACTACAAGTTCCCGGGTTCGATCTACAGCATAACATCTTAAGCAAATGCCATTTCCCATAGCCTATGAGTAAAATTGTGTTGACGTAAGTTGCGCGCCGGGTGGATAGTACATTGTTTCAAATGATACGGCATTTTCATACCCTGTGTCACATTGATTCTCTCTGAGAATTACTTAAAGGCAGCGCCGTCTTAGTATGGCCACACTGGGGACTTGCCCCCAACCTCATGGGTGTTGGGACCCGGTTCTGATCTACGTATGCAGATCATATTTCTGTCAATAAATGAATAATATAGGGCCCAATGCATTGATTTATCCGGAGGCCTTTAATGCTGTTAAGATGTCCCTGTTTAAAGGATCCACATGTCGGTGAAATGCAAAGACACTTAGACGTTGGTTCAGGGACGAAAAACTCTCTTGAACGAGAAACTGAATCATCATCATCGAACGACAGCGGTCCACCGCCACCTATGATGTACGTATAAGTGCATAGCGAGAGATTACTATATGTTTATGCATGCGTATGTATATATATATAAACGCATATGTCTGTGTGTGCTCGCGTGTGCGGATGTGTCTGTTTTACATATCAGTTTTGTCTATGTATGCCGTTTTTTGTGGCTCATGATGTCTGGCTTTTCTGTCTTTCTCTGTGGCCATGTGTTTTGTTAAATGCATTAGACGGCAAGGCAGAAAGTCAATATTCCACCACACACACACACACACACACACGTGTATGTATGTATGTATGTATGTTTGCTAAAGAAAACTAATGTACTGCAGACAAGATCCTCAACGGCGAGTCATTATCGAGGTTGCTATGGCAATCGGTTGGTAAGCTTTAGTTTCTTGACTACCATTGTATTAATCAATGCCTGTCTCTCTAAAATAAATAATGAAGCGGCCATCTTTAAAATGAAACCAAAAGCTACAATCGTCATCACTAATGCAGGACGTTATACCCTTGTCAGGCTGACATGTGTTTCACATGTCACCGCCGCTTTACAGGGACAAGTAACCAGCAACACAAAAGAATACACACCGAGTTTGAAGCGGTTATAATTGTATTCTGTTGCATTCTGATTATTAATAGAATGGTGAATGCAGCTCAAGAAAGAAGTGACTTCAGCTCGAAATAATCAAAACTTTGCAAACGGTTTCCATTCCTTTCACTTCGATGTTATTTTAGAAAATCAAGGACACTGCGCCATTTTGTTTTACCCCATTGTTTCCAGGGGCCACGGGCGCCATGTTTATGCAGTTATGTTGCACTGAGGGACATTCCCGTCATCTGCTGTTGACTGGGGGTTTCACTGGTTTCCGACCGTACCACACTCTCCAGCAGTGTCAAGCGCGTATCCAGGTTGTTTTGTCCCACATCGTAGTCTGTGTGTGTTTTCCCTCCATCAATCATACAACCACAGGCCGGGGACAGCTGTAACCACTTCTTCCAAACAGCAACGCTTCGCGAATACTCTTTGTTGGAAAACCATTAATCCTTTGCTTCCGTTTCTTTTGCCATTTGTAATTATCATCATCATCATCGTCGTCGTCGTCCTTCTTCTCCTCTTCATCATCATCATCTGTTGTGCAGTTTGGGGCGTTAGGTTGTCCCTAACTCTTTCGTGTTTTTTAGGTCTCTGTTCACAGTAATGCAGGTTTACGTTGGATTAGAACTCGGAACACAGACAACAGGAACAGATACTGCCTGTGATTGCGTCTGACGCGTTAACAATTCCGCCAATTCCTTGCCCTCCACTGATCTTTTATTTATCGAATGTGAAGTGATTAATGATTTCT
>NC_069001.1:39582685-39583504 GCF_001194135.2 Octopus bimaculoides
GAGAGAGAGAGAGAGAGAGAGAGAGAGAGAAAAACTACGAGTGTAACAGCAAACGAAGTAAGCCTCAATATTATTGGAAATAAAGGACTAATTTTATTAAATGACAGATACGGAACACTAACGTTTAGTACTCCGAGTTTCTGACCAGCGATTCAATTCCACGCTGCACTTGATCAGCTTTTACAGTTTTATGCATGTTTAATGCACACTTAATACAGTAACACACCAGTAAGTGTTCCATTATATCGGAAGACATGACCGAGAGCAAAGTAAAAAGATGAAAGCAATAGTTACGGATCGTCTTGTTTGTGTCGTCTTTAACTTGTAAAAGATCCACAGATAATAATTTTGTTGGGAAATAAACAGTTGCTGATATAACATTTAAACAGAATCTGAAATGAAAGGACAACCTAACATCTTGGCATCAGAGTTCGCTAGTAAATGGCAATTCAGGTGACATTTTAGTGTCATCTGTAAGTATAGAAAGATCAGCTTTTGAAAAGCATCACTTTAATTTATTCGCTTCGTTAAATTTATCGATAAACATTTTCAATTTTGTTTTGCATTTTTCTTAAATGTTTACATTTAGTTTTGTCGATAAATTTCGAGGTTGAAATATTAAAACTAAAATGTTATATAAACGTAGAAAATTTCTCAGCAGACATAAAATATATCGGAATTAATAACTAAAGAAGAAATAAAGTCTGGTTAAAATGTTTTCCAATCATAAGTATTTTTAGTAACGCACACATACGCGAACACATAATTGCAGGCACGCAATCATATACATTATATATATATATATATATATATATATAT
>NC_069001.1:39583739-39588221 GCF_001194135.2 Octopus bimaculoides
ATATATATATATATATATATATAAACTATCAACAATAGAGAAGAGTTGTGTGCCAGTAATTGGTGAAGATAATTCCAGAGGGATAACATAACGGGGAAGAAGGACTGTATCAGTAGCGTAGGTGAGTGGCAGGAGTCCCCGGCGATGCTTATTTGGGGACGATACTTTTTGTTTCTGTTGTATAAGTTTGTATAGGTTGTGCAGACCCAGGGTTTGTGGCGACAATTTCAGAGGCTGCCCCGGACACACTTTAGCTACTTTAGGACTGTGTAAAGTTTGGTGGAGGATCCATGGTTGGATGGATGGCAGAAGGACTTTTGAGTGGTGCTAATGGAAACCAGGAGAGATCTAATTTGAATTTAACTCTTTCAGTTTGAAACAGGATACATCCAGGCTGGATGCACCCTATTTCAACAAATGGTTTTCATTTTAAACATTGTATGCTCAGGTTTAGATACCAACACTAGCGTAGCTAGAGTGTGTACCGCCCGGAGAGGCCTCTTCGTTTGCCGCCCTCAGACCCCACAAAAAACTCATATTGCCTACAACAGACCCAAAAGTGCCGCCTTTTGAAAAGTGCCGCCCAGAATCGGACTGCCCCACCCAGTTACGCTAGTGGATACTAACAATCCACAATGATGTATATTATTAATGTGCGCGTGCGTGCGCGGGGCAAATGCAGTTCCCGTAATTTTTCATCATTTCCAGTAAGCTCGAGACGGGTTGACGAAGGTAGGAAGATATCTTCAAGGTAGAGATCTGACTCGAATGCTGGCAAGATAGAGAAATCAGATTAATGTAGCCAGGAACAATGATGTTCTCTCGGAGATGGATGAAGTCTGCCACCTCAGAATTCCCAATATAAAGAACTGGAACAAATATCGCGACGTAATTTGTCCTACGTTCATACTCAGCCAATTCACGTACACACACACACACACACACACACACACACAGAAGTGTGTGTTTTATTAATATACTTAACAAACCGTAATTTCCAATAGCAATGTTTAGTTTAGAGCCATGCGATTGTAAATATAATGGGATGTGTGAGGAGGAAGTGAATCACGTCATCGTTGCTAAGGAACCATACTCTAGCATTAATGGCTGGCTTCTTCTCCATAAACTCTTTGATGTCGAAGAGAGAGAGAGAGAGAGAGAGAGAGAGATGTGACATGATGAGAAGGAGACGAATGGAAACCGAGTAAAACGAAAATTATGTCGCGGCCGGTCATTCACCAAGAAAAGACATTGATTGAAAATACAAACCTTTGTATGTGCTTACATACATGTGTGTGTGTATATATATATGAAAGAGAGGGAGAGAGAGGTGTTCGTGTGTGTTTATGTAAATTGCAGGTGTATGTATTAAATATAGTAAATAATAATTTTCTGCTCTTGTAAGGTTTGCTGTTGTGATTGGTTACGTGAAACTCAATACAAATAAATTCCTTGTTATTGCCTCATCGTATTTTGGCTTTAATTGTCAATTTGATATTTCTATGAATTTTATTTTAATCTCGGCCAAAATAAGTGAGACGAAATAAAAACGAAACATTTGTAGCCTCAAGATGAAGTAAAATACTTCAGTTTTGATACTGGAGAATGGTAAAGAGCCCCACCTCCCTGAAAGATAACTCCTCTGAACAATTGCAATCCTATTGCACTCACTCCCGATATCTCTAAGTTAATAATGGAGACTGCCACCAACAACGATGTTTCCTAACACACTGAATCTTTCTCTCTCTCTCTTTCTCTCTCTCTCTCTTTCTCTCTCTCTTTCTCTTTCTTTCTCTCTCTTTCTCTTTCTCTCTCTCTCTTTCTCTCTCTCTCTCTCTCTCTCTCTCAAGTCAGTTCCACCGGTGGCTTTCAAAAGTTGAAGACGAACATTAATAATATAGCTCACACTGATCTAAGATGACCTATAATGGACATAGACGCTGCCCCTTCCTCTAACAATTAAAGAAAAGATGTTCCAGTAATGACCATCCTGTCATTTAATGGTATATCTGAGACTATAATGGTTCATGACTTCTCCCAATCTTTACAGCTGTGATTTGAGGGAGGCTTGGTTCTTATTTCTAGTAAGCCGTGCGGCACAGTGGAGAATCTCTCTTTGCCTCATGTTAAATGCACATTTTAAAGTTTTTGATGAGGCACTAGGACAGTGAGCACTCTACGATGCTGTTTGTCGTACGATTTTTGGATTGGAATTTCATCAGGGTTGGACTGAAGTACATCATCTCTATGTTAAGTCCTTCTGTGCAAAGATGGATTACAGCCGTGGCTCTGTCATCAAATTAGGGTAGTTTTGAGAAGCACGAACCAATTTTGGGAGAATGAGCCTTCTTGTAACGTTTATTAACTTTAGTATTGTTTATATGATGTTGTTTGGCGAAGGAAAGTGGATAGCCGTTGTTTAGTAAGATCTTGTGGAACCATTTGAAATTGGCTGCTTCGTCTGCTGCCTCACTTTTATCTGTCGCTTATACGTGTAATTAGGCTCTGGTCGGCAGGACCGAACTCGTACCGCACATACAGGTTCCGACCGACTGTTTTCATGACGATGGCTTCCTCCTGCAAGGAAGTAAACATTAGGATGTTGTCCCCCATACCTAGAGGAGATGCAGAAGTGTCAGGTGCTTAGTACTGTGTACACAGGAGGAGGATGAACTCCGGTTCACAGATACAGATGTTGCAGAGAGTTTGAAGAATTAGGGAAGGGACTGGAGAAAGAGAGGGGGGAAGGTACAGAGGGAATACAGATATATATATATATATATATATATATATATATAAATCGTGTGTGTGTGTGTGTGTGTGTGTGTGTGTGTGTGTGTGTGTGTGTGTGTGTGTGTGTGTGTGTGTGTACGCACGTGCATTTTTTATTCTGATCGTTGTTGCGTCTTCAGTAGAAGATAACAGCAGAAATTGTACATTATTTCTACCAATAAAAACTGGTCGCCGTCGTCATCGTTTAACCGCCAAATCTGCTCAATTAAGAGACCTTTTATCACCCAACGCCATCCGGTCTTTGTATTCTGAGCAGCAGCATCTCATGCTTTCTTTATTTAAGGCCCTAGGGTATCATTTATGGGATATTTAGCTTCTGTTTTATTAGCTTGATATTGCTGTTTAACTCCTGGTCGGCCTTTGATCAAGAAAATAATCCATCGATGGCCATCCCGTCCTTTCTAAGGTATCTAAGACTACATTGTGTGTCCATTTGTTTCAAACAGTAATAGCGAATGATTTGAGAGAGTATTGACTGCTATTTCTACCATCACCTTTGTTGGTTCCTATAAAAACTAGTATTGATGATTGGCGCGCTAACCATTGTTAGAATATCATTGGAACCGGAAGCAGTCGCAGTAGTAGCAGCAGAAGGAATGCTGGTATATATGTCTAGTTGTGTAGTAAAAGAAAATGGCGACCAACTATCAGTGGCGTGTGCCTGCTAGTTTAGTGTCTGTAACAGCAATGCAGCTACTGATACTGTAAACTACAATCACGGTTGTATGCGGTGGTGGTGGTGGTGGTGGTGGTGGTGGTGGTGGTGGTGCTGCTGCTGCTGCTGTTGATGTTGTGACGTGGTGGATAGTAATGGAAGGAAAATGTAAAACTGAAAAGATAATCAATATTGATGTATTGATACGAACGGCCGGACAACAACATAGCTTTAATATATCAGAGGAGGAACATGAAAAAGCGGAGTGTATACGGTGCGAAGAAGACTGAAAGTGAGGCTATAAAGCAAAGATGGTGTAAAAACATTTCTGAGAGAGAGAGAGAGAGAGAGGGGGGGACTTCAATAGCTGTGACTGAGTGTAAAAAGGAACCGTTTTAGTTAGTTTGATCAAAGACAAATCTTTATACGAAGAGAAAAAACAATATTAAGAACAATGACTGCCTTCTTCCTTCAAATGTTCTCCATTTTATCTTTTACACAACATAACTGCATTAGAATTATTTGCGAAGACTTTAAATCTCTTTGCTACTGTTTTTTCTTGAGTTCTAGTCCTCTTGTGTTCTTTCCTCGTTCCGTTTTGCTATGAAACCAGAACTTAGAATGAAAAATTCAAAGAAATTTGTCGTCTGTAATAATAATAATAATAATTTCTCAGCTACGAGGAAGATGAAGACATTTAAATGAAGTAAAACTGTTGAGAAGCATTAAAGAAAATAATTATAATAATAATAATAATAATGATATGGAGGGGGAGGGGAAGAAATCTGTAAATGTGATGATTCATATATATCATTTTTCATTAGAATTCCTCTCTTTCTCTCTTCCCTCTCTATCTCGCTTTGTCTGCGTCTCTTTCTTTCCCTCTCTCCCTCTCGCCCCTCTCTGCTTTTCAAACTGTCTCCCTTTCTTGCTTTCTCTTTCTCTCTCTCCCTCTCTCTTATATTGTAATTGTATTTGTATGGATTTACACTTGTGAGAATACGTCTGCTTTGTACGTACACACACACATACAT
>NC_069001.1:39588660-39590732 GCF_001194135.2 Octopus bimaculoides
GGGAGGGAGGGGGAGGGAGAGAGAGATAAAACACAGAAGTGAAAATAAGAGTGTTCAGATGAATAGCAGAATAAGGAAACAGATAGTTCTGTATACATACAATTAGTTAATTAATATAAAGTAGGAAAATTGAAATATCTTAATTAGAAATAATTATGACATGTAAAATGAAATGCCAATTATTGACTATTACTGTTTAGAATCTTTCAGCATTTGTGGGAGTTGACTTTTTGACTGAACATCCGTACAATTCTATAAAACTGGGTGGTGGGGAGGAAAGATTGTTTCATAGAACAAAGGAAATAAGTGTAGACAATAAGCCGAATGTTTCGTTCAACCGCCACGATCTTCCTGGGACACAAAAGGAGGAGGTAAACACTGCTGGTTTATCCAGTAGAAATATTTCAAAGTTTAAGCAATCTCGGAAAGACTTTTGAACGACGTTATGCTTTGAGCATTTGAACCAGGAAATGGCAGCCATCCCACTCTAGGTCAAGACTCAGCCGATTTCTGGCAGACTGAACGAGAAGGGGAAATAAAAATTGTCAAAGCACTTAACTGGCACTGGATTTATCAACCCCTTGAATAAAAAGACAAAGTTGACTACGGCGCTATTCGAACCCACGAAGGTAGGAACCGCGGGAAATAGTGCAAGACAACCTCCCTAATATTCTCACGATCTTATCAACTCTCAAGCTGCTAGGCATACATATATGCTACATATATATGTACGCATGCTTGCACGTGTGCATGGTTGTGTATAATATGTATGTATGTATTTATGCGTATGTATGTATATATATATATATATGTGTGCGTGTGTATTATATGGATGTATGTGTATATATATATATATATATATATATATATATATATACACGTAAATATAAAATATGTATGCATGCATATACGTATGTGTATAAAGAAAATGAAAATTAGAAAGGTGAGACCAGTTTTGAAAATGAAGTCTAATCTATTTATGAGGCAATCTTCTCTATTTAAAAATGAAATTTACTCTTGCAATAATTGATTTAATATTTTTCTTTGCCGTGTGATCGATATCTTGATAGATTTCCAGATCAAGATTTACTAATTGAATGTCTTCCTCGACAAATCGAACTTTTGTTTTCTCGCTCGTCAGTTTTCTTCCTTTAGTTAAGGTTTCATTAAATCTCTGCAAATTGTGTCACATTCATTTCTCTTTGACGTAAAGTGGGTAACCGTTCATAAGCATCCACCCGTTTTGACGTTAAGTGCAATGACGTAGCTGGGAGGAGGCAACGGCGCTCCACCCCAGCCGACGCTTTTATGGAAGGGAGCGACACTCTAAGATCTGTTGTATAAGTTTGCAGAGGAGCGGTGGGCCGTGGAGGGGAGGGCAGCACACTCTAGCCCCCACCATTAATGAAGTAAGTACTTGTAAGTAATAATCTACCCACTTGATATTAAGTGGGTACTTGTAAATGACGTTGCCCCCCGCTTCAGTTACTGCTATTACACCTCGCACTGTCCTTTGATCAATTATCGACTTCGATTATATCAATTGATCTAGTCGATAATCGATAACTATCATTTCAGTCCTTATCTCTCCAAATCGTTTAAAGTCTCTGGTTAAACGATAAGAACGGGATTAGCTGTGTTTAGAAGGAGCCTTTATGTGGACGCATAACTTGCTAGAAATTGCGACTAAATCTCCTTCATTGTCTTAGCTTGTGTTGGATAACATTAGATTATGCGATGTTTCAGTAAAAGAGAAGGTAGTCATGGCTGGAATATATATATATATATATGTACAATATATATATACATATATATATACATATATATATATAATATATATGTATAATATATATATATACATATATATATATATATATACATATATATATATACATATATATATATACATATATATATATAATATATATATATATGTACAATATATATATACATATATATATACATATATATATATAATATATATGTATAATATATATAATTACATATATATATATACATATATATATATATACATATATATATATACATATATATATATACATATATATATA
>NC_069001.1:39594614-39601885 GCF_001194135.2 Octopus bimaculoides
TAAAGCAAAATATACAAATCTGCACCATACATACATACATACATACATACATACATACATACATACATACATACAAAAATAGCGTTGTTGTTGATGTTGAAATTCCAATGAAGGAGCCTTGAATCTAGGTTAGAAACCGACTCTTTCCCTATTGACAAAAAAATTTTGAAATAAAACTGAACAATGACTGACATACATAGAAAGTAAATCTTTGTAAAATGTGTAATGGAAGATAAGCCGCGTCGCTATAAGTGTGCAGCGTTTAGAGAACCAGAGAGATTTTGAGAGACTTTAATGAATTCTGTTACTGTGAAGATTGATTAATGTATAATATAATTAGTGTCTTGAATTTCATCAGGTAATGAGAAAGAGAGAGAGAGGGAGGAGTTGAGAGAGAATGGTGTTGATTGGAGAGGGAGAAAGCATGACTATGTAGTTAAGACATTTCCATATAGCTTTGCTGTTTCGGTTTCGTTCCACTTCGCGGGACATTGGGCCAGTATCTTCTACCCCACCCCCACCCCATCCCCAACATCCCGTGTCTGCCAAAGACTTTTGAAAGAAGTTTAAAACAGAAATTGTGAGGAATTCCGTTGGAGAAACCGCTTCTGTTCTAGATGTGTAGAAATAATTTGTGGTTCCAGATTAACACCAGCGCCTGACCTTTGGGTGAGGGGGAGGGCATTGGTGGAGTCCACTAGGATGACAATGGTAACCAGTCACCTATTAACTTCAACTCCCAAGATCTGTCCCTTTTTTTCTAAAATATATTTGCCTTAATTTGGTGTTTAATGAATCACGCGTTCATCGGGCTGGATCACATGACACAACTACAGAAATGTTCCTGTGTGTGTGTGTGTGTGCATCACCCCTCTTTTTAAAGTGCATTTGGCTTCTGCTACATTCCTGTAAATGAGTATGGATTGATTTTCAAATACATTTATTTGTGTGAAAGTGATATGCACCACTGAAATTCAGCTGTATGTGATATAGAAGCCAGTTGCACTTTTGTAAGAAAAGAATTAAAAAAAAACAACTGGATTCGGATAAGTCAGCTGCACTTGTAAGGTCAGCGGTCAGCATTATTTGTTGTAAAAGCCAGAACTAGACTTGCTGCTCAGCTCAAATCGATTCATACAATATTCAGGCAAAACCCAAATGGCATTTAACAAATCAAATGTTCTTCTCAGGGCTGGACGTCATTGTTTTTAACTTCTCAGAACGTTTCAATTGGAAAAATGATTCCTCACAAAACAACAATCCGTTTTGCAGTCGTTGGTGGCAAAATGCCTAACATTCCCGTAGAAGTAGTTAAGACATTGGCCAAAGGAAATATCTCTAGACACATTGAAGTACAAACAATTTTTTTTTCTCTCTTTTTCTGAACTCCACAAGTTTATAGAATATATCCGACCGTGTGTACAGAATGCGCATATTCGACTCTACGCATATAAATTGATCGCCCGGTGCGGCCCGCATACCGCACGCTACGCCACAGCCGCCGCTCCTAACCAAACCCCGAAAAAATTATTTGTGGGTTTTTTTTGCCAATATTACAAATCCATAATAAAATTCATTTGAATTCTACCAATTTGAAATCCGTTTGTAAATCTACTCACAGATAAGTCCAATAAGAAAGAAAATGATATCGAAACTTTATAAGCCAAAATCTCGAGAAATAGTTTAGAAATTAATTGTTGCTGAAGACTTGACCAAAATTGGAATAGTTCTCGTCAATGGCCTTCTTTTCAAATGCAAAACCAAGTGAAGCCATTTTCAAACTAATCTCAGTAAATGGATGCGTTTTGCTTCGCAATACAGCAATCCCTCGCCATATCACTGTTCACCTATCACAGCTTATTTTCCCACTTTACGTCGATTCCTCCGTGGTGGTGTTTTGCATTTCTAATAAAATAAATATATACAAATTAGAAAAATAATACAAAAAATATGCAGTATTGTTTCTATTTCACAGATTTTCACCTATTGCGTGGGGTTTTGGAACGTAGCAACCGCGATAGTCGAGGGATTACTATTTTACAGATGTGACACTGTAGCACACGTACAAAAAATATGTAAAACTCATTCACATCAACAGTTATTGGTTGGCTTTTTTTTTTCTTTGTGGGGGTCGGTTCAAATGAAAGGAATTCAAAAGAAATGGAAATATCAACTTAATTAAGACAGAATTATTAATAAGATGGTTACAGCAACTTATTTTGTTGTTTTAATTATATGAAAATGGTTAAAAATGCCCAGTGAGGAATATCAGTTGACATCATACTAAAAGGATACAAAATCGAACAAGATGGCAGCCACAACCTCATTAAAGTTGGTGACAGGTGTTCGATCAGCCTGGTTAATTTGTCTCAACTGCTCTATCAAATTACATTTACAGCTGTTGCTTTGCAGTTACTGAGTAGTACTGCAGCCCAGAGAGGGTTCATTTGATTATAACGATTCCATAGAACATGCATCTCTCGTTTCTTTTCGTTAACTTAGATCTAAACAAGTAAACATTTAATTTATATATTATTCATGACAGACAGAAATTATTTAACAAATTAAATTAAATCATCCTATGTTCTGCTTCAGTTTCACGAAAAAGCTACCAATATATATATAAGAAATATATATATATAAGAAAGAATAGAGAAGAAAGCAATATTTCGAACGTGGTATCGCTGTAAAAAAAAGCAGAAAAATTGGGTACCGTTACCCTTGCAAAACGGAAAAAAAAGTTGTCAATATATAACATATATATTATATAATTAGATGTCCACGTCGATAGTAATATGTCTGTGACTAACGCGCGATATATATATATATGAGGGAGAGAAGTAACTGCTGAAATAAGCTATATCGTTATCAATGAGTTCTGATACAAACAATACGGAATCTAACGAGGCCAAGCCAAAGACTCTACTTGAAATCGCCACTGAATATGAACTGGAGAAACAAGGGAAGAAAAAGAAAGATGAAAACCCGGGAGATAAGGAAGAAAAACAAAGGAAAAAGGATATTAAAGCAGATGAAAGTGTCAGAAAGGACCAAAATAGGGACGACGACGAAGAAGAAGAGGAAAAAGATGAACGCACTTTTAAGGAGAAATTTCAACAATTTGTTTCTAATTTGACAAAATGGCGAGAGCAAAGGTGAGTTTGAGTATTATGTCTACCACCATTTATTTTCTACCGACACTCACAATAGTTTCGATATATACTTGTGTGTGTGTGTGGGGGGGGGTGTATCGTCAGTAGTTAATGCATCAGAAACAGAAGCACACTGTAAAGTATTAGAGCAGAAATGTATTTTTAGGAGGTTAAAAGTTATGGCCGGTCATAGAGTGAGCATTGGTTTCGCGCCTATGGGGCGCTTTGCAGTATAGGCGACACGTCGGACTCAGATGGCTGACTAACCCTTACCTGTCAAGAAACTTCCTAGAGAATTCATGCACCTTCAGCCATCTGAGTCCGACGTGTCGCCTATACTGCAAAGCGCTACATAGGTACGAAACCAATGCTCACTCTATGACCGACCGTAACCTTTCACCTCCTAAAAATACATTTCTGCTCTAATGCTTTACAGTGTGCTTCTGTTTCTGATAAATGAACTACTGACGATAGACACACACACACACACACACATATAAACTGTGCGCACACTGCAATAATTATGCTTATGTATGTGAATAATCGATTAATATGAGAATATTATTTACTAAATGAACACAAACAGCCAAAATAAGTTAAAAAAAGAAAAGCACAGACAAATAGAATTAATAAGATGTGCAGACGCTCGCTCTGATATGTGTTGCACAATGGGACGAGGGTGTTCCGCACTGAAATATTTTGAGGCAATCCAAAGCACATCCTTATTATGGGTGATGGCGAGGCTAAGGTGCCGGAACAACAGCCAAAACATTCTCACAAGTGTCACATGATTCTTTGGCGAGACGGAGTGCCAAAATTGACCGAACCTTCAGTGTTAGCGACCCAGCTTCTGTTGACTCAGGCAGAAAAATAAAATCTTTCAACAAAGTTCAATATTTCGGTATCTTATTCCGTTCAGCTACAGACGCAGTAAACCCCCTCCGCTTCCTCCTCTGTAGCACTCTGTAACGGAGTGAAATCTTCGTTAATTGTAACGTCCCGTAAAAGAATAGTTTTCAGGTAAAGAGTCAATTTGATGGATGTCTTCCCATCATTTCGGACAATCTCATTGGCCCCAGAATTAAAGGAATATTTGCTTTGATGAGGAATTGTTTAATAATCAAGTTTGTATTGTTTTGGTGACCAAATTAATTCGCATTCATCGACATGCCAGTTCATGAAGACCCTCCAGAATAAACGGGTTTGTCACACCGACACAGCATCCCCTTTCACACGTCATACTCTGAGAGCGATGGAGATGTAAACCCCATCCGAGCTCAGTAAGTTACTGATGCTCACCTCACGCAAAACCTTAGCCCTGACACAAGAACACTTGGCACTGGTAGAAAGTAAAGGGCAGCTTGATCAGAGTTGGAGTTTTGTTTGGATTGTAAACCGTCCTTTCTGAATCGAATTACTCTGCTCTAGAACTAAAGACCCCAGTTCCCAGCACAGTTGTAGGGTTTCATTTATCTCCCTGCTGCAACCAGTCCATGTTGACAGGGTGTTTCCCATCAAAGAAGAGCTAGCATCAACAGAATCAGATAGGGAGAGATAAAAGCAACACAACCGCGTCAAGGAGGGGATAAAGGAAAGAGTTAGACCTTGGCTATTTAGTTAGTAAGTATCGCCATATGGAACACAGGCAGTTGTAGCTGTGAGAGTATAAATAAAAAATACAGCTAGCAGTAGGGTGAGGTGAGGGAGCGACGCTTTGGGGGTATTGTGTAAAAACTTGTGCAGGCTTATACACGGGTGGACAAGATTCGAGACTGCCCCGGGCTGCACACACTCAAGCTACTACACAGAGAACATAGGCGACTATCGTAGTTAAATGGACATAAATCGGGTTTAAGAGGGAATGATTTTGCTTGCTGTTATTACTAGCAGGTCGACGACCAAGTAAAGATTCTTTCTAGTTAATTCATCTCAATGGCCACCTTCCGTTCAGTCTTGTCTATCAAATCCAACCACAGGTTATTAATCAACCGGAGGCTATATTAGATGACATTTGTCCAAACTATCGTACAATGGTATTGAACTCCAGCCATAGGGGTTTATTGCATAAAAGGCTTAACAATTCAGCCCTAGCGATACTTCGACGGTGGACATTTGACTCATCAGGCGATAAAAAAGATTTCAATAAAAAAATGGCCACTAAGTAGGATTTGGGTTGGGTGGGAGTTTCGTTTTATTAAAGCGGGCACGCGTGCACACAGACAGACAGACAGACAGACAGACAGACAGACAGATAGTGTGTAAAAACAAGAAATATTAAGAAAACTTAGGAAGAACGAACTTTTATAAATACAGTATTAATTTAATGTTTCAGAGAGAGAGAGGAAGAGACAGACAGACAGACAGATTGTGTGTGTGTGCTTTAGCATCGTATAAGATTTCTATCTTTATATAATAATGTCATTTTGACCTGGGTATGTCTGTTAGTAATGGCTGCTATGAAGAACCGTTATCCAGTTTGGATGCGTGAATAGTTCTGAGGACAAATATTGGTTTCAAATTTTGGCAAAGGCCACCACTTTCAGGAGAGCGGGTAAATCGATCACATTGACCCCCATTGTTCAACTGGTACTTATTTTATCGACCCTGAAAGGATGAAAGCAAAGTCGGCATTTGATTCCAGAACATAAAGATGGACAAAATGCCGCTAAGCATTTTGTCCCGGCCTGCTAACGTGTCTGCCAAATCGCCGCCGCCTTCTGAGGACAAATATTTACGTCACGGATTGCAATTAAGAATAATTGTACCCAAAACCATCTTTAGATGCTTATGGCTCTAAATGTTTTCCCATATTGACCACCACCATCGAATTATGACGAAATCATATTATTCATAAACCCATGGATCTAGGAACCTCAGCATCCCTAACATCATAGTACGATGTCATACCGTAATATGACATCATAACAGAGGATTAGGAAGTCTAATATAAAAGGAGAAACAGGAATTTGTATCATTAAGAAAACAGATCTAGGACCTCTATTATACTTGAGAGGGTATTGGAAGCACTGGTGAGCACACTCCTACTTTAAGATGCGATTCAGCCTCGTATAAAATTTTAAACTGATATGGAAGTGCAAACAAAGAAATTTATTTAGTTTTTTGTATATAAGAGACAAGAAGGCCATATATGTACTATGTGTTAATATTTTGCTCAAAACACCAAATCACACAGCAGGATCGGCCCTAGAGTTGCTGGCGTCCCGGGCAAGCTGAACTTCGGCGTGTACAAGGTGACGGTCGTGGCAATTTCCTTGTCTTTGACACGCCCTCCTTGGTGTCCCCTAGCACATAGCGCCCCGGGCGACTGCCCAAGTAACTGGTGCCTTGAGCCGGCCTTGTCACACAATATTAAATCTACTGGAATTCTGAGCATTTTACTTCTACTTCAAAACCAAAGTTAAATCTAAATAAAGAGGGAATAAACGAAATAGTTTCAGTTGAAGATATTTATACATGATATGGACTTCGTATACAACTTGAATGTCATACGCATGCAGAACACAATTTTCACATTATTCATACGTTTTCCGCGTCGGAATATTTTACTTTTTGTCTTCAAAAACTCACTCCATTTCAATTTTACTTTAAAGCAGGATAACTCTCCGAGAGAACGGGGACCCCTCTCATGTAACAGAGAGATAATTGAGAACACTTTTATAACAGGCAGAACTGGGACCTCTACTACGACAGAATGGTAATTGGGAACGCTATTATAAAAGAAAGAACAGGGAAATCTATCGAGAGAGAGAGAGAGAAGAGAGAGAGAGAGAGAGAGAGAGTGGGACATGGCAGTGGTAGGGTCTCTATTGTGATAGAGAAAATTAGAAACTATATTAGAAGAGGGGGGAAAAAAAGAACATTTTTAAAAAACTATTTATTCAGTCATTCTTGTAAAAGGATCGGTCTTTCGTTTGAAATATCGAACAATATTTTTTTCCTTTTCTATTTGTATTTCAGCAGATGAAAATTAGTGATTATCCCTGAAAACTAGACTCGCTAAAGAGCCGAGCATGTGTTGTGTTTTCAATACAAAATAGGTTGATTTCTGTGTTATTTCGTTCTGCTATTTATTATTATAATTGTTGTTGTTGTTATTAT
>NC_069001.1:39602786-39603566 GCF_001194135.2 Octopus bimaculoides
CTGGATGCTCTTCCTGATGCCAACTTCTTGACAAATTGCACTGTGTTCTATTTACGTGGCAGCGGTAGGAAAAGTTTCCTTGAAAGATAAGGTTCAGCTTCAGGAAGAGACATCCATCCATAAAATACTACTCCGATAGTTCTTGTCCACCCAATTCCAGCAATGGTAACAGGGAATGTAAACGGAAAAAGAAAAAAAAACGACGATGATGATTATGCACATTCGTATGGATTAGTTTCCAACGGAAGAAATCCTACCAATGTTCTCAGAATCGGCAAAACAATTTCAATGTTTGATGCGCCCTCTATACGATCTTTTTACTCTTTCGTTTTTCTCTCTCTTATTCTTTTACCTCCTCGTCTCCCATTTCCTATCTTATTATTCTGTCATTCTCTCTCCCTCCTTCTCCTCCCTTGTTCACGTGGTTCCCACGTGACCATCTTTCTTTCTCTCCGTTGTAGCTGGAGGAGCAAGGAAGACGTGTTCTTGTCTGTCTCCTGTCCAAGTTTGAATTACGCGTTCGCCACCACAAACTCGTTTAGGCTTAGCAGCCCTTCCTGTTTGTTTTCATTGTTCTGTATGTGTTACCAATTTTGACCCTCCGCAAAATCCCTAATTTTATTTAATTTGCTTTGCGGGAGCAACTGTTTTATCGAAAACGTATATTGTTGTTAAATGCTCGAAATACGAGAATAGAAAAACAGCCAACAAGGGTTGTTTTTTGTGTTACTTGTTTTATTTTCCATTTGTGTCTTTCGTTGTTCGAAAGAATAGTTCATG
>NC_069001.1:39603576-39606765 GCF_001194135.2 Octopus bimaculoides
ACAGACACAAAGACACTCACACAATAGAGAGAGAGGTGGGGGGGGGAATCGTTTGAAAAGGTGTACAGATTTTATACATTAAGAAAAAGGCAGTATTCATAATTTTGGATGATTTTTTATTTAGGAACATTATCTCATTTCAAAGACTCATCAGGAAAGATATTTTTATGCCAAATTAATGAATTTTCTGTGAGTTTGTGGAAAAATCTGGAGTTGAATTAGAGAGAGAATGTTCTTTGTTATTTTGAATCTAAGCTTGTGTGTCTGTGTGTGCATGTACACATGTGTGTTGAATTTTTGGAGGCTTAGTTAGATGGAGGGAAAAGGAAAGACAAACAGAAAGAAAGAAAGACGTCTTTGTCAGAGATGGTTGAAATAGTATTGTATCCTTATGATCAGAAGAGAGAGATTATGTTTAGGTTTGGTTGTCTGTGTATGTTCAGATTAAATAGACAAAGAGGAGAGATGATATTAGAAACAGATCTAGCTTTAGGTTGTATGTATCTGTGTCTGTCTGTCTGTCTGTCTGTCTGTCCGTCCGTCTGTCCATCCCTCCATCCGTCCGTCCATCCACCCGTCCGTCCATCCGCCCATCCGTCCATCCACCCGTCCGTCCATCCGCCCATCCGTCCATCAATCCATCAATCCATCCATCTAATCTATCTATTTATCTATCTACCTGTCTGTCTCTCTGTCCATCTGTCCGTCTGTCCATTCATCCATCCACCTAATCTATCTATTTACACACACACGCATAGACATATACCATTCATATATATATAATGTATATATGTTACAGCCAGTTTTATGGTTGTTACTCTACTCTGCTAACACTGACATACACCAATCCAATCTACCATTCTCTCTCTCTCTCTCTCTCTCTCTCTCTCTCTCTCTCTCTCTCTCTCTCTCTCTCTCTCTCTCTCTCTCTCTCTCTCTCTCTCTCTTGTTATTCAGCTACAATTTTTTTCCTTGTCTTTTTGAAATTATTTTTGTTCTTTTTTTCCTTTTCCCCAGTTGGTCTTTTAACCCAAGTTCATAAAATTTGTAAATGTAGAATACATAATAGCTTGGATTGTTTGTGTGTTTCTTGTCTGAAAATTGATTAAAAATATTTAATTCATGACATGTGTCCTGCTAATGACCTTAATAACATTAATGCAATCAGTCAACTTCAATTAGTGACAATTCACTCTGACAATAAAAGAGAAACTCTGTGAGGTTGACATGGTTGTTCTGTGATGGAGAAAAAAACTGATAAACTTGGAGAATATTCTTCTTCACTCATAGCTTCCTGTTGGTTCTTATTGTTTTTCTATTGTGACTTGTGTGACTGAGTGAGAGGAAGCAGAGCAATTAATAGTTGTGACCCTTTTTTTAGGAGATCTCTGACTTTGGTGGTTGAAAGGGAGGTAGGTGTTCCCTGAAGGAGATGTGATTGAAATTCTTGAAAATTAAATGCAAATATCAGGTGGAGGTGTAAAACGAGGTTATACATTAAATGCCTCCTCCTCTTCACCCTCATATACACCACTAATGACATAAGCAGGTGATATATTAAACACTGAATAAACCCAATATACCCTTCACACTGCTTTTACTGAGAACTGGTTGTCCATGTATGGGCAGATTCATTTGGAGTTAAGTATTATCTTAAACGACCAAACCACATCGTTTTTTCTGCCTGAAATCAACAGATTCCCATATTCATCACAAAAACCTTGAGAAATCTGTGAAAACGTTTTTGTTAATTCTATGATGTGAAGTCAATCACTCAGTTATAAACACTACTTCAAATACATTGTCTTAAAACCCATTTGGATGCCTAAAAAAACACAGAAAGCTGCCAGTGAAACATGAATCCTGCATCTTCTGTAACCCAAAAGGAAGTAACACCAATCATTCCAGAACAGCCTCTTGTCCTTTCTTCCACCCACTTTGCTGACCAAATTTATTTTAACCCAATCAACTCTCAACAAACTACAAACCTATTAGAACCAAATTCGTTTCATAATGCAACATTAATAATTAAGAGACAAGTTTCTTTGCCAGAAGTCTGCTAACGTCCATTTTAGAAATGAGATAATTAAAGGACAAGTCTTTACCAGGCTATGTCAACCTTGTGTCTTCTCTACATAAGAGTCCAATGTGCCAGGGGGAAATATCATGGTTTTCTTTATCCAAGATATTTTTTACATTTTTCATATAATACTTAGTAGAAGAAGCTGACAGAATCATTAGCATGCAGGGCAAAAAGCATGGCAGCATTTCATGCATCTTTAAGTTCTGAGTTCAAATTCCACTGAAGTCGACATGTACATACATACTCACATACAAATATATGTATCAATGTGTGTGTGTGTGTGTGAGATTGTGATGTCTGCATCACCAGCCATTGGCTCCAGTCTATTCATTATCACAAGGTTCAACTTGATGCCAAAAAATCAATAGTGGTACATATACAACACTGAGACCGATACAACATGGCATTTCTCCTCCCACCCTCTCATGGATTTATCCACCCCCTCACTCTTCCCAGTCCTTTGTCCATATTCATTCTTAGAGTCAAATTCTTGTATCCTGAGAGCATTCTCCGACATTTCAGGCCCCATCATCATTGTCTTCTGCCTCCAAGCCTTATATAATGTGGGGTAGACATGTATCTTTTATATAGCAAAATATCTGCCCCTGTTCCTCTCTCATATTTTAGCCTCTCAACATCTGGCGCAAATCCAACTGGCTCTCTACAACATCTCCATTCAATTCAGGGGTCGTTGTCCCTGTCTTCTGAATTACTTAATGACCTCAATTAGCTGGCATCATCTCTGAAGCACCCGGTACATTCTGTAAAGTCGTAGGAGTTAGAAAGGGCAACAAGCCATAGAAATCTCAACAAAACTGACATTGCAGCTGGACACAGTCTCTCAGTTCATTGGATCATCGGAAACTAACCAACTCACCCTGGCCCAACACAGAGAACACACACACACATATATATATATATATATAAACAAGCACACATACATGCATTCACACAAACATCATCATCATCATCATCATCGTTTAACGTCCGCTTTCCATGCTAGCATGGGTTGGACGATTTGACTGAGGACTGGTGAAACCGGATGGCAACACCAGGATCCAGTCTGATTTGGCAGAGTTTCTACAGCTGGATGCCCTTCCTAACGC
>NC_069001.1:39607740-39611210 GCF_001194135.2 Octopus bimaculoides
TAACTTGCTAGTTAACCTGCCTTTGATGTTGCTGCACCTCTTATGTGTCCATAGCTTGCACCGGGTACATCTTATAGAGTTACTACCTACTCCTTTTCTACATACTGAGCAGGGCCATCTACCTGAAGGGGTTTGTGTTTTATCTACCTTCCTACTTATTAGGATTTTGGTTTTAGCTAGGTTGACTCTAAGGCCCTTCAATTCTAGACCTTGCTTCCACACCTGAAACTTCTCCTCTAGTTCTGATAGTGACTCCGCAATTAGGGCAAGGTCATCAGCATAGAGGAGCTCCCAGGGGCAACCTGTCTTGAACTCCTCTGTGATTGCCTGGAGGACTATGGTAAATAAATATGTAATAAAAACATATACCATTATACATATATATGCACATACACACATATATATGCATATGTATAATGTACATATATATGTATGTATATATGAATGTGTATATATATATATATATATATATATATATATATATATATACACACACACACACATAAGATGTTCAACTTCACTCGAATGTTCCTCGTGCCATGCCAGCATGGAAACCGGACGTTAAACGATGATGGTGATGAAACATGTATACATAGACACATTGTTAACACTTTTGATATTCTAATGAATGTGTATTTGTGTATATATTTATCTATATAATTCTCTATCCTTCACACACACACACACACAACTTTCTGTCTGTGTGTGTGTGTGTGTTTATATATATATACTCTATCCTACACATACGCACAAAAATTTTCTGTTTGTCTCCTGTGAAGTCTTGATGTGCCTATTTAGTTGTAATATTGAACAATTTCCATTTCCTGATCTACTTCAGTTTTGGAGTCATAAAACCTCAGTCTTGGACGACTTCCTACCCATTTCTCTCAAAATCAATATCACACTAATGTGTCTTTGAGTGGAGACTCTATCTAAATATTGGCAATTTCTTCTGCTCATGAAATAATGCAACCGACTTTCTGCCATAACAGAAAACCGATTTTCTTTTTCTTGAAATTTGGTCTTTGATGGAATCAACTGAATGTATTTGTTGCTGATTTTGCAATTCTTTGGCATCTTAGAGTAAGTTGTGAGGACAGGCATGCTTGTTTTGTTGTCAACTAAGAAACATGCTACAACTATTAATAATAATTATTTCAAATGTTTGTCAGGAGGGCAGCTTGTGGGAGGTGGGGATGAGTAGATTGCATCAACCCCAGTATTCAACTGGTACTTATTTTATCGACCTCAAAAGCATGAAAGGCAAAGTTGACCTCAGTGGAATTTGAACACAAAACATAGTGATGAGCGAAATACCGCTAAGCATTTTGTCCAGTGTGCGAATGGTTCTGCCAGTTCCCTGCCCTCGCAACCACTAATAATAACAACTTCTCTTGCACTGACTATTATTATGAAATTGTATTTAAAAGCACTGATATTAAACTTATAAGTAAATAATGAAAACTGTTAAATTATGTGAGAAAAAAAAAATCTGTGTTAAAGCCATGAAACAGAAAACTGTGAAATGTCTTTTTAAGTCTTCCATGTAGGAAGAGAAAGATTAGAATACTTTGACATTTAAGTCACTTCTATGTCTGTGTCAAAGTTGCTTAGGTGTTTGTTACATGGCACCAGTATCTCTAGATTAAATATATTTATTTGTATTTTATATCATGATTTGGGGATCAATAGCTTCCACTGTATTTCTTATTTCTTTATTGCTCACAAGGGGCTAAACATAGAGGGGACAAACAAGGACAGACAAAGGGATTAAATCGATCACCAGTGAATAACTGGTACTTAATTTATCGACCCCAAAAGGATGAAAGGCAAAGTTGACCTCAGTGGAATTTGAGCTCAGAACGTAACAGCAGACGAAATACCGAGAAGCAGTTCGCTCGGTGTGCTAAAGTTTCTGCCAACTTGCCACCTTTTTTCACTGTATTTCTGTTAGCAAGATTGACGAGGGAGTGTTTGTAACACAATGGAGAACAAATATTTCAAGGGATTGGCCTGTACAACATCAATTCTTTCAATCCTCACCCACCATGTTTATATCTTTTACTGGTCTATCTTCCAGTGAATTTGTGAAAAGATGGGTGACTGAGGCAAAAATGGTGAATGGCCCTACTCAGAGCATGCCTTTGGTGGTTGGGGTAATTCTGGATCTGTGGGGTTCCTTGACTGGCCCCAGCTGAAGTTTCTCATGCAACAGAAGGATTGTGTCATTCAGGTTATCAGACAGAATATACTTTTTATCACACATTTCATTGTCCTTTTCATTTCCTTCTCCTTGTCTTTTATGTAAATCCACACACACACACACACACACATTGTCGCTTTCGATGTCCCCCTCATCCATGCCCCAGTGGCTGATAAAAAAATCATTATTGTCGTCGTCGTCGTCGTCGTCGTCGCCGTCGCCGTCGTCGTCGTCGTCGTCGTCGTCGTCGTCGTCGTCATTATTGTTATTAAGGCAGTGAGCTGGCAAAATTGTTAGCAAACTAGACAAAAGGCTTGGCACCATTTTGCACATCTTTATATTCTGAGTTCAAATCCTACCAAGGTCAACTCTGCCTTTCAATGAAATAAGTACCAGTCGAATACTGGGGTTCATGTAATCGACTTAGCCCACCCACAAACTTGCTGGCCTTGTGTCAAAATTTAGAACCATTATTATTATTATTATTATTATTATTATTATTATTATTATTATTGTCTTTATATAAAGGGCCGATGTCTGTATCAGGAGGGTAAAGCATACCAATGGTTAAACAGGTTCCATCCATGATCATCCTGCCTTTATGACTGTCTTTATTACTACAGAATGTGTCCTCCTTTTTCTTAAAGATGATATATGAGATTTGAGAGATTAGACTGCTGTTTCTAGCAGGCCAAATGACTCATATTTGTATTAACCCCCACCTACATACATACATTCATATATATATAAATACATACACACACAATATATATATATGCACACACACACACACACACACACATTGTGTGTGTGTGTGTGTGTGTGATTTACATTGTTGGATTTTGTGTGTGAAACTGAAGTGTATGAATATATTACTATTATTGATGCTATTGTTGTTATCAACCTCATATTAATATCCGTAATTATTATTATTATGAATGTTATTATGAATGTTATTATTTTTATTCGTTTTATAGTTCTTTTTCCTCCTCATTATTATTATTATTATTATTATTATTATTTATTATTATTATCATTATTTATAGTCTGTCTTTTAATTCCCCCCCCCCCGTATTGGTTCACTGCTGGTTCCATATTGGTTCAATGGATGATTTTTAGGTCAGAATTTGTTGTTATTTCTGTAAAGCAACCCTAGTTGTAGGGGGGAGGAGGAGGGGGTATGTTTCCTTCAACAACTGAGAATGGAAGTCTAAAAATAGATTCAAATGACGTCATGTATGTTAATAAGCTGTTCCATCTCCAGCAT
>NC_069001.1:39611985-39623433 GCF_001194135.2 Octopus bimaculoides
GCTCTTTTGATAAAATATCATAGACAACAAGTATCTACTCTGCTGGAATGGGTTGACCAGTTGGACAGAATGTGATAGGTCAGAGAACTGCACTGAGCTCCAGTTGTCTGCTTTGACATAGTTTCTATGGCTCAAAACCCTTTCTAACTAACCATTCTACAGAGCGTACTGGGTGCATTTTTTTTTTTTTTCTAGTGAAGTCGCCTTTCAAGATTCACAGCCTGAAGTGGTCCCTACAACTGAAAGAGAATAGAATAGAGAGGGTCAATCATTTTGGGTGGTGGGAAGAGATGAGAGAGGTGGGGGTGGATGAGATTTATGGTTGTGAAAGGGTAAGAATGGGGTTAAAGTAACAGAGTAGGAAGGAGTAGGGAAGATTGGCAACAGAAGGCCTCTCCCCCTCAGAGTGAAAGGCTGATTGTTTGATGCCTGTGTACAAACTGCTATGCTGCATGGCAGTGAGAGATGGGCTGTGACAGCTGAGGACGTGTTTAGGTTTGAGACAAATGAAGCCAGTAATGCTTCGTTGGATGTGCAACGTCAGTGTGAGTGTACGACAAAGTGTAAGCATCTTGAGAGGAAAGTTAGGCGTAGGAGGCATCAGGTGTGGTGTGCAAGAGAGATGACTGCACGGGTATGGTCATGTGATGTGTATGGACGAGGATAGCTGTGTAAAGAAGTGCCAGTCTCTAACTGTGGAGGGAACGATTGGTAAAGGTAGACCCAGGAAGACATAGGATGAGGTGGTGAAGCATGATCTTTGAACTTTGAGCCTCACAAAGGCAATGATTGGTGACCGAGATCTTTGGCGATGTGCTGTGCTTGAGAAGACCTATCAAGCCAAGTGCACTCATGCTGAGGGCATGTAAAGAACATCTCTTTTGAATGTTGGGCCTCACAGAGACAAAGTGGCTGAGTTCCTTTCAAGTGTTGGGCCCCACAAAGGCAATAGCCAAGACCTTTGGCATTATGTTGTGCTTGAAAAGAAGATCCATGAAGCTGAGCAAAATCGTAGTCATGACAGATATCGATGTCATGCAAATTGGCACCCATGCAGTGGCACATAAATGCACCCCAGTGTCACGCAAATGGCACCTGTGTTGGTGGCATGTAAAAGCACCCATTACAATCTCAGAGTGGTTGGCATGTTAGGAAGGGCATCCAGCCGTAGAAAACCATGCCAAATCAGACTTGAGTCTGGTGCAGCCTTCCAGTGTGCCAACACAATCAACCCGTCCAACCCATGCCAGCATGGACAATGGACATTAAATGATGATGATGATGATGATGATGATATATATATATATGAGTGAGACGGAATTGGTAGAGCATCAGATGAAGTGCCCTGTAAATTTATGGGCTTTTTTTTTAAATTCTGAGTACAAAACTTAAGGAGTCAATTTTGCTGTTTATCCTTCAGAGTTCAATAAAGCACAAGGTCAGAGGTCAGATAAATCACAATGGGTTTGTTTTACTTGTTTCTTCATTAAATTCTTAAACTGGAAGAAGTTAGATATATACTTACATATAAACACACACACACACGTGCACACACACACACACACACATTCATACTTACAGTTAAATATACATAAAAACACATTCATTGATGCATATACATATATACTACATATAAATATACATTAACATTATAAATACAGGCATACTAACACATATACACATACACATATATACATGTATACATACATACACGCATATACAATTATACTTACATATAGATGTTCATATATACATAAGCATAGACAGGTATGTGTTTATGTTAACGTTATGTAATATAAAGTGTTACATACAAAAGCCATTCAGTTTGTATTATACGTGGGTGGGGGTTAGTGAATCAAGATGAAAAGATGGTAGAAGAGGAGCTACAAGAAAAGACAGTCTTTAAGAAGCCCACGTGTAAGGGGTCTAAGAGTCTCCCTTAAAATCAAAGCCTTAGGCCTAGTTTATTATTATCAATATTATGTGTATATATATTTTTTCCCCCATTATTTCTATGAATACAAATGAATTTATAGCAGGAGCCAACAGTCCAACAACACCTGCTGTATTACTGTAGAAGATGTAACACTAACAACTGCTATTATGACAACCTGCTTCTGCTGCTGCCGCTGCTGCTGCTGCTACTAGCAATTATTCTGTTGCAGCTTTAGCAGGTTGTTGTTCGTGTTGGCGGTGGTGGTGGTGGTGGTGTAGCATCAGTAGAACAGCTATTAGATGCATTATTACGCCACTGCAGCTGATTGTGTAGCAGCAACAGTTGCAGTCTTGTGTCGAGGCACCATCAACATGCCACTGCATCGAGGATGTGTGGTAAGAGATATTGCAAGCGCAGTAACTGTCGACATGGTGCAGCAGCAGCAGCAGTGGCAGCAGCAATAAAACATCTCCAGGCTGTTGCTTTTGTTGTTGTTGTTGTTGTTGTTACCAATGTGTAACTAACAGTGATCCTTGCAACTTGTGCACTTGTGTGTCCCTTCCGTTGCAGCCCTCTCACACAAATCTCTTTACTTCCATCTTCTGAATATTTTGCTTTCTTTAAAACAAAAATACATCGAAAAAATATAATTAATAAAAAAAAGAAAAATCATTTATTTCATTTTTATCATATTTGTAAATCTGGACAACATGTATGTGTGTGTGTGTATGTATGTGTGTGTGTATGTATGTGTGTGTATATGTGTGTGTGTATGTATGTGTGTGTATGTATGTGTGTGTATATGTGTGTGTGTATGTATGTGTGTGTGTATATGTGTGTGTGTATGTATGTGTGTGTGTATATGTGTGTGTATATGTATATGTATGTGTGTATATTTATATGTAGATATGTATGTGTGTATGTGTACATATGTGTGTGTTTGTGTGTATGTATATATATATGTGTGTGTGCGTGTATGTGTATATATGTGTGTGCGTGTGTGTGTATATATATGCATGTGTGTATGTATATATGTGTGTGTGTATATATATATGTGTGTGTGTATATATATATATATGTGTATATATGTGTGTGTGTGTATGTATGTATGTTTGTATGCATGTATATATGTTATGGAAACACAAGTCATTAATAATCAATGACAGGTATAATCAATATAATAATAATAATAATAATAATAAACAGATAACTGGTTATTAATATCATTATACCTAACAGAAATAATGCTCACACCTCATAGGTTTTAAATTCAGTCCCACTGAACATCCTGGCCAAGTATCTTCTACTACAGCCCCAAGTCAACGAAAAAATCTTGTGAGTGGATTTGGCAGATGGAAACTGGAAGAAGCCCTTGTGTGTGTGTGTGTAACCTTGTCATAATTCCTCCTCCTCAGCATTATCACTAGCAACATTTTCACATTCTCTTTTCATCGAAGCACATTTTGTATAGTTGGATGCTCTTTCTGTCACCAACCCTCCCCTGTCATCAAGCAAGGTCATATTCCTCATGACCAGGCAATTTTACAACTATCACAAGACAAAGAGATCATCACACACACATTATATACAAAGGGTTTGTTTCAGTTTCTATCTGCCAAATCCATCCACCAGGCTTTGGTTGGTGCAAGGATACACAAGAAAACATTTGTTGAAAGTGCTGCACAATGGGATTGAACCTGAAGCCAAATGGTTGGGGAATGACCTTCTGAGCCACATCTTCATTATTTCTACAACTAAACTTGCACTCACCTGATGAGTGACCTTCAGAGCAGTCGGCAAGTTTACCATTATTCTCTTAATGTATCTGTAGCAAATTAAGGCGTTCTTGTTGATTCTTTGTCGTAAGCAAGTTTCAATAGCAATAACTGATGTATAACCTCATCATTGTTTCTCCAACAGTGCCCACCCCACAGGAATCTTCCATGCCACAGAGTGGTTGGCATTAAAAGTAGACTGAAATAAAGCCTAACATTTCCATCAAATGTAGAGTGTGAACATCATTGAACTGATCGTAGTACATGCCTTTGGAGTAATCCTTCAGTTTAATATTGAACTATTTATCTCTATTATGAACATAAAAGCAAACACACACACATATATACATATGTATGTGTGTGTATGTATGTATGTGTGTGTGTATGTGTATGTATGTATGAATGAATCTATGCTCCTTTCTACTATCAATTATCTGAAGTCTTCCTGTAAGGATGGAGCTGGTTTCTAACAGAGACAAAGCTCCATTGTTCAAACGTAGATAACAAAAACAATGTCACATGTTCAGCTTGAGAAAAGTCTTGCATATTTTTACTCTTCCTCTTACAGATTCTATCAGATTAGATGGTTGATTTCTTTTTCTGTAAACCCCAGCTTCTCCAAAAATGCCAATAACAAAACCAAATGTACCAATTATTATTGGTATAAATGTAATCTAGGCATAGAATTTGGAGGCTTTAAAGCAGTTGCTTGCAGTTGTCCTGTTTCTCTTTGATTTTTGATGAGATATTCCCATCAGCAGGGCAGCTGAACTCTAAGACGGTACACATTCTTTGCTTGTTCCAAATGGCAAAATCCAACCTGTTGTTTTTACATTTAGTAGAGGTTTTGATGGGAATGTTCCACCAGTATTCCTTGTGTTGATGTTTATGTATCTGTTCAACAACAAAGAGACTTTTTTTAATATTTATCTCAGGGCAGTCATTTCTTTGTTTCACATTAAATTGTTTTTGAGACAATGTTCTGCTGCTGTTGTTTAGCAAGTGCTGAATGAGAGACACTCGACCTCCATCCTCTCCTTTAGGTAGAGCCTGTTGATTTTACAGTTTCTGTGGAAGTTTCTAGTTGATGTCAAGACTTTGCAAGTTTTGATGTCTATGGAATGGACCAGTGAAGTATCCCAAACATTGGCACCATCACTGGTACTGCAAATGTATTGTGGGATATGGTCTTATTGTAAGAGACAAGTTCCAAGTGTGTGTGTGTGTGTGTGTGTGTCTGTCTGTCTGTCTGTCTGTCTGTCTGTCTGTCTGTCTGTCTGTCTGTCTGTCTGTCTGTCTGTCTGTCTGTCTGTCTGTCTGTCTGTCTGTCTGTCTGTCTGTCTGTCTGTCTGTCTGTCTGTCTGTCTGTCTGTCTGTCTGTCTGTCTGTCTGTCTGTCTGTCTGTCTGTCTGTCTGTGATTCACAGATAATGGAGACCAGAAATCCAAAACTGACTGAAAACATGGTGAAAATATTTGTAGAGAAAATAATTTTATTTCACAGATTTACTATTTTTATCAAAGAAAGTCTGCTTTCTTTAATTCATAGATAAATATTTGTCTTTAGTTGATCAAATTGAAATAGTTTAATTTTAAAACATTTCATAAACAGCCTTTTTATCTAATTTTTTTTTTTTGTTTTGTTTGTTTATTACCAAATCTTGTTTCTGTGACAGCTTCTAAATGAATTATGGGAAGAGAATCATTTAAAAGTCATTTTTCATTCATTGTTATTAACTTCTGCTTATGTCTACCTCGTGCTGCTCCATTGGTTTTTGTCTGCTCTGTCAAAAGCAATATTGTAGTTGGCCAATAATGTTATAAAAACTAAATAGTTAATTTGTTCCTACTTACTTGTTCTTAACACTAATTACACTCATTAACACTGTTATCCAAGCCAAATTGGACACAATTACACATTGGTCAAGATCTAATTCTGGTTCACTTCTCCATTCTCCTGGTTGTAATCTGCGATGTGTTCAAACAAACGTAACCCAGTTGTCCATAAGTTCAATTCTGCCTTTCCTCCCTCCCACCTCCTCTCTTTCTCTCTCTCCAGTTTCTTCTCTGTCTATATTATTCTCCCCACCACCACCCTCTCATAGCTATCAATCTCTTCATATTTTTCCGCCCTCGTTCCCCCCCCCACCACCACCACCATATCATCTCACTCTCTCTCTCTCCTCTTTTATCTCCTTCAGTCATCAGAGCCTCTTTAGAAACTCAGCCCTACAGACTGATTATCCCTTCCACTTGACCAAAGATATCCTTATTTTGAAGTGAACTTAAAATGCCTTTAGTTTTCCATAGAAGATTGTAGAACACAAAATCTGGACAATCAACTGCTGTTTCCCAGGTCCCGACTGCTCGGTCATTTCTGAACTGCTCGGTCATTAGCAGCGCTAAAGAGATGACTTGGCCAAAAATGTTTTCCAATTGCTTTTACATTCACAAAAAATGTTTGTCTCTCTCTGGTGTTCCTCCTGCAAATGACAATAATAACTGTTAATGATGTTGCTTTAACTGTTGAGCTCTCATCACTTGGGTCCATTCACTTGGATAATCCTGCAATTATCAGAAGAAGAAATAATTCTATGGTGATGCTTATGGCAGTGGTGGTGCTTGTGATGGTGCCAGTGGCTGTAAAATGGTACTCATTTTGGTTAAGCTTGTACAAAGAAGGTAACATCACACCTGAAGATGATCAGAAAATAGAACCAATTGAAACATTGTTTTAAAAGATAGAAATGAGTGTCAGGTGAGGGGAATTAGGTTAACTCATCAGAGGTGTTCAATTATTTCAATTAAATTAATATTTATGAGACATTGCACTTGTAGGTGATTATTCTGGTCATCTTTACTGAAACTTGATAATACACTAATTATTCTTTATTCATTAATAACCTTCTCATAATCAAGAAATGCAATTATCTAAGTTCATTGACCATGAAATAATTAGCATCAAAGAACTGGAGATTGTGACATTGCTTTCTTTGAATAGAATTTAATTATAAAAACAAGACACTTCTTTATTTTTAATTTCATCAAAGAAGAAGAAAATGAAAAGAAAAAACGTAATATATATTATTTTTCATTCTAAATATTTTTTCCGACATAATAAAATGTCTAAGAATCATTTAATTCCTCTTTTAAACAGCGTCAGATCAGAAACCCTACAGTTCAAAGCACAACTGGAAACTTAACCTATTATTAACTTCTATCTTAACATTTATTAATAACGGAAACTTATGTTGTCATGTGACAAATATAACAACGCTTTCGGCTGCTCTCCACTTCTCCATCTCATTATCTCTCCTCTCTCTCTCTCTCCTTTTATTTGTTCAGTCTCTCTCTCTCCTGTTATCTTTCCTCTCTCTCTCTCTCCATTTATCTGTTGTATCTTTATCCTTGTCTCCATCCTATTTTCTTTCTTACAATCTTCTTCACTATTTTTCTTTTCCTTCGTTTTTCCTTGCCTAGGATAGTCTCTCATTTGCTTAAAGATGGCTTTGTATACATTGCTTACATCAACCCTAAAGTTACATTAATGTCTCCAGTTCTGTAAACATTTTTCCAATCAGATGTTTTTGTAATAATTGTCTTCCTTAATAGAAATCACTGATGATCAAGTCAACTTCATACAATTTGTTTAATTAGCCATGTTTTATGGGTAACGTCTTAAATAGGGTCAATGATAGTGGGGCTTATAGACTGGGGTGAGCAGGGTTTCCTGCTCACCAAATGATTACCTGGGAAAAAGACTCCTGAAAAGATCTTTTCAATGCCACAGTTAAGACTCGAATGTATAACTCGTACGATGGACTGATGAGAAGGAATGTTATGTCATTGTGGATGGCACGTATGGATGCTGTTGTGGTCAGATGAGGTTGTGTTGCAACCATCATTGTGCCTGTTTCATATGTAAGTCGATGCCAACTGGTGATGAGGAGGAGAAACTTGATGGTGAAATGAGGGTCAGTGGTTTCTATTTAAAATTGAAGAAAAAAATCAATGAAGAATTAACATGTTAATTGAGTATTTAATTAGGGCTATGAAAATTAGATAATATATTGATTTCTGTCATATTGTTAAAAACCACTGTTATTAGATGAAATTGCAGGTTTATATTTTTTGAAGTAATTAAAACTAACTTGGAAACCTGACTCACTAGTTCCTTATTAATTGCTCCATAGTAGAAACATTACAGTAAATCAAGGGGAAAGTAGGAGCTCTATATATATATTTCTGTTGGGTGGTTTTAGGAAGGGCATTCAGCTGTAAGAACCCTGTAGAAAATGGAATCACCACTGACTTCTGGGTAAACATGTCTAACCATTATTTCCTTAAACAGGCGGAGGCTGAGGAGAGGAAAGGCATCCGGCTATCCAACAATCTGCCTTCACAAATTCCATTTGACCCATGCAGACATGGGAAAAAAGGACATTAAAATGATGATGATGATGATGATAGGATACATACATATATATATATATATATGGTGACACGTAAAAGCACCCACTACACTCTCTGAGTGGTTGGCGTTAGGAAGGGCATCCAGCTGTAGAAACTCTGCCAAATTAGATTGGAGCCTGGTGTAGCCATCCGGTTGCACCAGTCCTCAGTCAAACCGTCCAACCCATGCTAGCATGGAAAGCGGACGTTAAACGATGATGATGATGATGATGATGATGATGATATATATATATATATATATATATATATATATAGAGAGAGAGAGAGAGAGAGAGAGAGAGAGAGAGAGAGAGAGAGAGAGAGAGAGAGAGACTACTGCACACACACACACACACACACACACACACACACACGCAAGCTGTTGCTCTTGGCTGTTTTCTCCAAACTGACCTAACTGAGAGAAGGGGACACTAAATACCTGAGTGCCAGCCCTGCCAAGGTAAACTTCACCTTTCATTTTGTTAATGATTTATGAAATAAAATGTATCAGTCATGAGACAGAATCATCAGAACATCAGGCAGGATTCTTTGTGGTAGTTCAAGAGTTTCTGATTTGGGGAGTTAAACATTCAGGTTAAAGCCAAACCTTGACTCTGCTTAGAAGCATCTCCTCCATTGGAAGTGTTTCGACCAGATTTCTGTTTCATCCCTCCATCCTCTTCATCTCCTCTCCACCCATCTTGAATAAATGACGGATCTTCTTGGAGATGAATTTATTTTTATTGGCATTTCTTATTCCTTACATGAATCATCCACAGCGAATGGCCATGCTGGATACATCGACACACGCATTTGGATGGATGGATGGATGTTGAGCCTAGCTATTTAATCCAATTGTGACTTGACTCAGTAAAAACAGCCAAACTGTCATAAAACATTTGTTTTGTTTTTTAAACACCAATTAATTTAAATGTTTTACAAATCTTTTCTCTCTGCCTTCATTTCATATGAATACCCTCTCTCTCTCTCTCTGTGCCTCTCTCTCTCTTTCATACATTTCACTCGGTCTGTCTCTCCCTCTCGCTCTCCCTCTCTCTCACTCTGTGTGGCTGTCTTTTTATCTCATTCTCTCTCTTCCTCTCACACAACTCTGTGTTTCAGTCTCTTTTATTCCATCTATCTATCTATCTATCTATAATATACATGTATGTATATTTCTTTGTATGTGTGTATGTATGTGTGTATATATATATATATATATATATATATATATATATACATACATTCTTCACAAGCCTGGCCAATGTTGAAAGTCTGTTTCACATTAAATTTAACTTTAAGGTTTCAACTTTTCTGTCCCCCACAATGGACCAATGTCTGCAATGCTCAAGACTAGAATCTATTAATATTAATCATGCAAAACAACCCCCAAGGGACCCATGAAAACTAGATTTGTCGTTATTCAAGCCAAAAGGTTTGTTTGATCAAATGACAATCAACAAATAGTTATTGATTCTTGCTTCTCACCCTTGAGGCATTTACATTGCAACGCTCTGTCAGTCGACAGCACTCCCACTTATTACTACTAAACATCACAGAACCAATTAAAGCCATGCATATCAACAACAGGAATATTTAGGACCACAAACTGTATTATTGTTATAAAATTACTCATTTAGTTATGTTCTGAAACCTCATTGCATTTAGGCCCTTCATTTGATGATTTGACAGGCACTTGAGTCCCTTGCATTTTCATTGTTCACTGTTGAGTAATTTTAGATATTCTGATTAATATTCTGATTAAATATGTCAGGGTGTGTGTGTGTCATCATCATCATCACCATCCCTTAACGTCCTTTTTCCATGCTGGCATGGATTGGACCAGGCTCCATTTGTCTGTTTTGGCATGGTTTCAATGGCTGGATGCTCTTCCTAATGCCAACCACTTTACAGGGTGAACTGGGTGCTTATTATGTGGCACCAGCACTAGCAAGGTTGCCAAGTAGCTTGTAAGATGAAGACCTCTCAACTGAGAGAAGGATAGGAATTAGGGGAGTGGCTGTGATCCAGGTGAGAGTTTAGAGTTTAATAAAGGGACAGAGATAGTTGTCTTACTATAGAGGGGACGCTCAGCTACACCAGTAGGATAGGGAAAGAAAGTCAGGAGGGGGTGAGAGAGAGAGAGAGAGTCTAGGAGAGAGAGAGAAAGCTAAATGCTTTTGAAGATGTATTGGGGGTCTATCTACAGGGAACAATGTGGTGGGGAGTAGTAGAGAGGGGATTGAGAGGAATAGTTCATAAGAGTGTGAGGATAGATGTTTAGAGATAAGAAGATGGCTGTTGCAAGTCATAGTGAGAGAAAATGGAATGGCTGGGTATGGTAGACATGTTAGAGCATATCTACCATACCCACCAGAGATTGGGATGCATATATATATATATATATATATATATATATATATATCATCATCATCATCATCATCATCATTGTTTAATACCCATTTTCCATATTGGGGATGGTTTGGACCAGAGCAGACAAGATGGAGAGTTGAACCATGTTCCAGTCTGATTCCGCATGGTTTCTATGGCTGGAGTTGTCCTTCGTGACACCAGCGACTTTATATTTGTGTGAATTGGATGCGTTTTATGTGGCAGAGTCATGGGTGCTTTGTACGTGGCACCAACACAGGTGATTCTTACGTGGTTAATTTCTATGTGGCCCCAGCATAGGACTCTTGCCAGGCAAAAATCATTTCGACGGGGAGAGGAGGAGCATTAGCGATTCTGCTGCTGCAGGGGACAAGTATTTTTGAGAAGAGCAGGGGACCAGGTATCTCAGTTCTTTTATCTTCTCCTTCATAAGTTCAGTGTCCAAAGACTGGCCTTCAGTACTTTGTCCCTTGTCTTCCTGAGTCTCCCTCTCCCACAATTGCCATCCACTTTTAGTGTGTGTGTGTGTGTGTGTGCAAACACACTCACACACATACATTCCTCAACAAACACATTCATGCACACTTCAACAAGCACACATAAACACATCATCAGATACATACACCACCAAGTACATATATACACTCAACCCCAACAATCGCATACATACAGACATAAAGGAAGGCTTATGGCAAGTGGTTAGCATATTGGGTTTCTGATCCTACTTCCATGGGTTTTGGGACCCTGTAACACATTGTGTCATTGAGCAAGGCTCTCTGTTTCATGTTGCATCAAGCTACTCCACTATAATTATCAACCAACACCAGCACCTCCAAGCACACTCTCACACACACACACACTCTCTCTCTCTCTCTCTCTCTCTCTTTCTCTCTCT
>NC_069001.1:39623443-39625582 GCF_001194135.2 Octopus bimaculoides
CTCTCTCTCTCTCTCTCTCTCTCTCTCTCTCTCTCTCTCTCTGCTTTTGCCTGTCACATCCCTGATGTAACACTGGATCAAGGATGGGAGCCATGAGGGTTCCTATGTCTGCTCATCACTGTTCAGTTAGGGAAAGCCTGGTTCACGGACCAAGTCTTGCTGGCTTTTATTTGACTGTTAAGCTTTTAGATGTGTGTGTTAAGATGTGAGTGTGTGTGTGTTAAGGTGTGTACGTATTAGGATGTGTGTGTGTGAGGTTTTCATATTCAGTTTCACTTGTTTACTAATTCTGTTTGACCAATTTGATTTATTTGGTTAAAGATTCATGTTAGTTGCAGGGGTTTATGAAGGGAAGGGATGACTGACGAATGAAGAGGGTGGTGGTGATAAAAAAAGGGACAGTAGCTGTGGAGGCTGAAAGATATGTGAGCAGGAGGGGTCTCTGGTCATTCCCCCTTCTGCCTCCCTAAATTACAGATTCTAATTAATCGATGCCAACCCAAACAAGTCCTTCAACTCCCTCATATTCTCTTCGTTTCCTGCAACAACTTCTTTTTTTCCAACTGAAACTTGTGAGAGAAAATTTAAATTTAGCCTGAGTCCTTCACTGGCAAGGACTACAATTTAATCTGGAATCCAACATCAAAGAACTGGAATAAAGCTAGATTATCCTCATCTAATATTATGAATTGTTGCTATGGTTACCTCACAATTATTTTGCAGCAAACAAATTTCTCAGCGCTATTACTACTGTTGCTATTGGCAACACAATTTTCAATGTTTTACGCATGTGGCTAATTTCGGATGAAGTAAACTGTGACTTGATGGAAAGAAATAATGGCAAAAGTGATTTAGCCAGAATCTTCGGTCGAGCATCAGACAAAATGCAGAGCAGCACTAACTGTTCTGGATCTCTACACGGTGAGTTCAAATCCTGTTGAGGTCAACTTTGTCTTGTGTCATTCAGGATCAATAAAATCAGGTACGAGTCTTGAATTACTTTGAATTGACTCATACTGATGACTCCCAGCTTTCTTAAAGCAACAAAGGCTGCCAATGACTCTTTGCATAACTGGTGCTTTACAAGTTTTTTTTCTGTATGGAGTAGCAACCCACAATGTCACTAGTTTTAAAAGACAGAATGACACAAAGAAGACATTACAAACAATTTAAGAGGATGTGGAATGCATTCTTCATTGTAAGTCAACAGAAAAGACGAAAGAAGTTGGGACCCTGGATCTGGAGTGATGGATGGGGCTGTACAAACTGTCAGTGCACAGATTATCAGAGAGTATCTACATAATACATACACGCATGTATTATGCATGTATACACACACGTATATATTTTTGTGTGTGTGTGTGTAAGTTTATATATATAGTCTAAAATGCTGGTATGGACATCACATCTTGTTGTGCATACCATCATACCTTACCATCAAATATATTAAAGGTTAATAAGTCAGTCGTGCATCCCACCTATGTTAGCAACACTATTCAATCACTTTTTAAAGTGTATCTCTCCAGAGATAGAAACTAGAGCCAGCACTGAAAATTCCAACGTTTTGTATACGAACACGTCTATGTAAACAATGCAATCAAAGATAGAAAATAGGTGATGGGATGGTCAGTAACAACAACAACAACATTATTACTGTATCCCATGATATCACCAACATCCATTGGATGTATTGATTTAATCTTATTGATATCTCATTATTGATAACTTCAGGAAATAGATACACCATCTACTTTATAGAATATAATTAATCTTCAAGTAATTGCTTGAAACCTCAACTAATTGTCTTGTTTTTATATATCAACACAACTGGCAAACAATGGTTTCCAAGGTTACAGGCATTTATGATGGTGACAATGACAAAGGGAGTGTCTGCAGTTCAGTGTAGAAAATATATCACAAGGGATTTCATTTCTAGACAACAGTTTTTTTCTATTTTCTCATTGATGTTTAGTGGTGGAATATATCTTTGTATACACCCATATATTATATGTAAGTATGTGTATGCCAATCTGTAAATATATGTGCCTGTATGTATGTGTCTGTCTATCTAATCTATCTCCCTCCCTCCCTCCCTCCTCTCTCTCTCTCTCTCTCTCTCTATATATATATATATATATA
>NC_069001.1:39625682-39631426 GCF_001194135.2 Octopus bimaculoides
TATGCCAAAGAGACAGAAACCTCGGCAGGCCGAAGACAGAAAAGGAGAGGTGTTTGTGGACAAGCCCTTGCCTGAAAGCATTGTAGTGTCATCATTCCAGCCCAACTTGGTTTTGATAGATGAGGGTCAGAGACATGTGGTCCCTGGGGAGCTGACTGTGCCATGAGAGGAGAGCATTGCTGAGGCCCATGAGTGGAAGCTGTTGGGCTATGAAGAGCTGGTAGCTGAGATTCAGGAGAAGGGTTACATCTGTGAGCTGGTTGCGTTAGAGGTTGGCTGGAGGGGTTTCCCAGCAGCTTCTCTCAGAAGGTTTCTGAAGGTGGTTGGTGTGTCTGCTGCAAGGAGGATCATCAAGGAATGTGGGGAGAATGCTTGGATTAGCAGGAGGTTTGTGGAAGCATATAAGACCACAGAATTGGCATGAGTCCGGTTGCAACACCGTGTGGAGAGATACTGAGCAGAATGGCCAAAATATCGGTGAAGCACGGCGCTCAGCTGATGATTGCAGCCAGACAAGAAATGGAGCACTCTGTGATTTTCTTCTTCTATATACATACATATATATATATATCTTATTTTATATATGCATGTAAGTAGGCATATGTGTTTGTAAATTCAATAATGTAACTGTCAGTATAATATTCATGTTTTATATATATATACACCCACACACAAACAGATTGAAGATTTTTCTGATATCTAAATTCGATTTCCATAGTAGTAGTAGTAGTAGTAGTAGTAGTAGTAGTAGTAGTAGTAGTAGTAGTAGTATATGTCCAGTTCTTTTGGCAATATATAAAGAATTGTGTCGCTTTTACAAAATAGCTTCTTTATTGATAATTAGATTTTTGATCCACACAGTTCTTTGGAAAATCTCATTACTCCCCCCTCCCTCAGCTTCTCTTTCCCTCTCTCTCTACCTCCCCCTCTCTCTCTCTCATCCTCTCCTTCTTTCCTTTGTAAGGAATTAACAATGCCCAAACACCAAATTTTTCTCCTCCTCCTCCTCCTCCTCCTCAACCAAACCCCGCCAGATATAAATAAATACAAAGACTGGTCAGTGAATCCCATAAAATCTCTAAAAAATCGATTGATATGATTGAACATCTGTGTTTATCATCAGAGAACCAAGGACTCTAAGTGCGTGTGTGTGTGCATGCACACATGTATGTGCATGCATGTGTGTGTGTATACACATACAGGAGACAATATAGAATTATAAATGTGCATGATGCATCTGGCAGAGTATCAGGGATGCTGCACCACACCATTTAACATCTGAAGAATGAAAACCAAAATCCTTAATATCTCCATTTATGAATCTCTTCTGGATTCTTACTGACCCTTGTCCATGCCATTAATTTATCATAGTTGCCCTTAAAAGAATCAGATAGAACCGGGGTCAGCAATAGATGGATCACAACCCACAAGTGGACCATTGAGATATTCCCTGTAAACCTTGGACCCTTTTTTCTAAAACACGATCAAATTTATTTGTGATCCATTGGAGAGTTGTAGTTTTTTTTTACTTATGTAAACATATAAACATTACCTTGGATGTAATCAGAGATATTTTTATATATAAGATATAATTCATGGATCATTTTGGTGTATAAGATATGGTATACAAATGAATCGTTTTAATATGTATTGACATCTGTTTCCATTATTGGAGAAGTTGCAGTTCCCCTGTATAAAATAAGCTTATTTCTAAACAATTGTTAATTCATGAAATGTCCAGAACTATATTATAAAACTAGAAATATATCATTACACACCACTCCATACACAATTATATCTGACACAAAGAAAGTTAAATACAAACAAAGACAAATTTATATGTAGAGACATACCTAGATATTAAAACAGGTGTATCTTGAACCAATCACAGCTATTTATGGACATGCGCACAGTTATATCTAGACATATACCTAGCTTATTTACAGAAATACTGTTATACGCTGGCATCTACATAGCTATATCTAGACACAATCACAGTCATATCTTGAGACACAGCTATTTACAGAAATAAACACAGTTATATCTAGAGATGTGTCCAGACATAAACACTGTTATATCTTGACACACTTGTATGCCAACACAAACTGCTATGAGGTTCGCAAACTGAAGTAAACTTCTTCACCAAATTATTCCGTCTGTACTCACGGTACATGTATATGTAGACACAGTTACATCAGAACACAAACAGTTATATCTCAGATGCACTTATACCTAGACAGAAACACTGTTGTATCTCAACAGAAGTACATATAGACTCAGTTCAATCTAGACGAAAAGGCAGTAACAAGTGATACAATATTGGCTCGAGCAAATATTTATTTTTTACTCTGTAATTACTGACTTCCAATTGTTGAATAAGAATGAAATCTCAACAAAGAACAAATCATAAATTTAAAAACTAAGAATCAATAACTGCTGCTAAAGAAACATTTTTCCTTGTTTGTTTTTCTTTAATTAATTTAGTGTCAATTTTTACTCCAATTCATTTTTCTTCATTTTTTTTTTTATTTCTATTTTGTTTGATGTGAAATTTTTCATTTCTTTATTTTCAAAACAAATGACAAGAAAATCAATTCACTTTGGTTTGAAGTAGAAGTTGTCATACGAAAACACAATCTATACAAATGCGGCAATGGGATTAGTATTGCTGATAACAAGGGATTAAATTTTTCATAGGTACAAGCAGAGGAGTTATGTGCTTCAGAAATTTACTTCAATTTGCAACCTCATGGCCACTGGTTCAATTCCATGATGCATCCTTTGGGAACTACTGTGGAATTTACTGAATGGAAACTGTAAAAATTCATTACACACACACATTAATGAATACATATTTACATATATACGCATATGTATATAAATGTAAATGAGTAGCATAAGATATAGATTTAGAGACTCGTGTGACCGTCACAGTAAGCTCCTCTTATGGACTTGGCTATCAATCCACATAGTAATCCATTACAAAGTAGTGTAATGTCAAGTATCCATATAACTGAAAATCCAGAAAATCCAAGCAACAAAATTATTCTGTGAGGAGACAAGACAAAAAAAATACAAAAACTAAGTAAAGATAAGATAACAGTTAAAAATAAAATACATAAAAAATATAAGCTAACTGGACAAAATTATTTGCTTATATTTTTATATATTTTATATTTATTTCATTTTATCTATTATCATTATCTCTTGTTTACTTTTTCTTGTTATCTCGTTTAAATTAAGGATGGTAAATTCCTCAATTCCTGTCTAGCAATTTAACTCGATTTGATATGAGGCTGTTTGTATGTGAAGTAAATCTTTTCTCTGGTAATAGCATGGAGCCTAGCACAGCCTCCTGTCTTCCTTGCTGTATGTGGCCAAGCATTATTCTGATGCAAGAACACCATTTCGGCTCAAAATTTCTGGAATTACTTTTGACACCAGTTTATGCTTATTGTCCGATCCCCACAGACTGCATTAATGTTCCTCACACTTTCTGCTGTGTTGTGGCCTTTATTGAACTCATAAAGCAAAATATGCTCCTTTGTCACTTACATTATAGCTTTGAAAAAATACTGTTAGAATCAAAATGCACTCTTCAAAACTTGCACTAAGAATAAGGACAAGGTGAAATTACTACCTGCTTTTATAGCAAGTGGATGCAGGTAGTTTATCCCATTCTCCTCTACTTTTTAGTTCATGCAATTGAAAAAATCGCATTATTTATGGGATGACCCAATAAAAGATTATATATGTTTTATATATCAGGTGTCGTGGGTGTATACACGTGATGCTATGACTATGTATGTGATGGTCATGAGTGTATATACTCATGATGTTGTGATGAGTGTATATAGAGGATGCTATCAAGTCTCTATCTGGTGCTATGACGAAGGTAATGTTCTGGACTAGATACCGTATGTTGCAACATATTGTGATGAAGGGCTTTGGGCCTTAAAAGAGGGCCTCAGAGAAAAGTCAGGCAACCAAGAACAGTATGGAATAGGAAATATAAAAGGATGATGATGATTACGATGATGATGGCGATGACGATGATGATGGCAGGGGTAGCATATGATGACAGTGTTTTCAAAGTTCAACACTGAAGAATGTGATTTTTATGTCAAAATAATTATTTCATTAGAAATGAGGGAAAAAAAGCTACTCTAATCCGACTTCATTTAGCAGCAACTCTTAAATCTATGTTAAATATTTATATATTCAAAACTATTTACTGTGTTTTGAAACAACTTCAGTCATCAAAGATTGAAATAAGTTGTTAGCATTTTTCAGTAACTTCATCGACCAGGGAACAGCAAACTAAACATTTCTAACCATAAATTGATAAGATGATGTGAGGAGAAAAAGAAGAAGAGAGTGGTCTTGAAAATGATATCGACTAAACATGAGTAACACTTCCTTGATGGTTGTGTTGACGAGATAAGAGAAAGTGTGAATTGTAAAATATTCTATTGACTGCATAGATATATTGTCTGGTTGAGAAAATATGTAAAGGGTTTGCAGAGTGTTTTGTGGATGCATGTAAATATTTAGAAAATTCTAACCTCAATTGCTATTGATTAATTGAGGCAGTGTTGTAGAAATGTGAGTAAAATGTGCTCATCTTTCACATCAATAAAGATATACGACACAAGCTGTTGCCTCGGCTGCCTTCAGAAGCATCAATCATGTAAATCATTGCTAATGGTTGCTGCAGTAAAAGAAGAAGAAGACGACGACGACACTTTCTTCCTCCAAGCATTGTATATATTAGGAAAAGTGACTTTTTTTTTTCTTTCTTATTTACATTTTATTTTCTGTTTTGTGTACAGAATAAATTTACTTTCACAGTGTCTTTCTTCTAATTAAAAAAAAAACTCCAGCATTACCAAATTAGGGAATTAAGAATTAGCAGGTAGTTTCCTGTTCGAAACCAATCTTAACTACTTTGATTGACCTTGTAATTAAGTGCAAAATTTTGAAATTCGTTTCACTTTTAATTTTCATGCAAGGTTTACCACTGCACCCGCTGGGTGGAAATTTAGAATTCAGTGAAGCACGAAGACAGAAACTAGTATCACAATCCAAGCTAGCTTCTTAAAATCTCATTATTACCACTGATTCACTGACAACAATTCTCTTCTGTGCTGCAAACAAACAACATCCGACAGCTCTCTCTCTTTCTCTTTCTCTCTCTTTCTCTCTTTCTCTCTCTCTCTCTCTCTCATATTCTCAAGCTGAATACTTTCACATTCTCTTCTTCCACAAATTGATTTTTAACAAAAGCACAAAACCTGAAAATTTTGGGGAGGAAGAAACCACCTTGATAATATAAACTCCCAGTACATCACTGGTACTTTATTTTATTGACTCTGGAAGGATGAAAGATGCAGTGCCCTCCAAAGGATATGATCTTAAAAAAAATAAAGGGCCTTAGCTAAATATTTTGTCTGATGCTCCAATGATTCTGCCTATCCACCCCTATCTATCCCTACCACTCTACCTCGACCCCAATCCACCCCTATACCCACTATCTGTATCAACCCAAATATATTGTCATATAAAACCCCTGTTGTAAACCATAAAGTTCCACTCCTTGACACCTGTCATTTCTTGATTATAAAAATTTATCATTTCTTCTCCCTCCCCCCCCCCTCACCCACAACTCCCTACTATTCTTCAAACTTTTATCTGAATTTTTCTTAGAATTTGGGCTTATTATTTTTTTTAATTTGGAAGTACAG
>NC_069001.1:39631514-39644900 GCF_001194135.2 Octopus bimaculoides
ATTTGTTCGCCTTTTTCACTGACCGAAGATCAGGGGGTGGAAGTCACCAGATGGACTAATTGTTTAATAAAGAATAACCTATTTACCTAGATTTTAACATCATCGCCTTCAAAATAGTTACCTTGCACAGCAATACACCGGTTCCAGTTTTCCTGCTACTTTTGGCATCTGGCCTGGAAGTTGTTTTCTGTGAGTTGAGCACCTTCTGCGATTCACTCTTGATCTCAACAGCAGAGTTAAAACGGTGACTTTTGAGCTGCCATTTTCATCTTGGGGGAAGAAATGGAAGTCTGCAGGTGCTATATCTGGCGAACAGGGGGACAGGTGTGGAAGTGATGCCATATTGTTTTTGGCAAGAAACTCATGAGGGGGGGGGGAGCAGAGCTCAGTGACAAGAATCCCATTCTTCGTGGACATTAGGATTGCCTGCACTGACCGACCCCATACAACAGACCAACAGCATCAGCGATGTTAATGATTGTCCTCCACTGATCCTTATGCACAAGCTGAATCTCCCTGAGAACTAAGTTAAGAGTACACTTCTCTGTGGGATACTCAGCCACCTGCATGTTAATTTCGCAAGCAAGTTGGTCCATTTATCAAATCAACTGGAACCAATAGCATGCCAGACTTTCAATAGAAGCAACATTAAGATGCATTTCTAGATACATCCAGGAGTCGTGGAGTAAGGAAGGATCTTCTTAGAAATAAAAGATTTCTAATACGTTTCAGTTCTACATAGAGGCAGAGATGTGTCTGTGTGGTTAATATGTTCAATTCAAAGCAATGTACTTTTGAGTTCAATCCCAGTAAACAGCACTTTAGGCAAATATCTTTTGTTATAGCTTCTGGTCAACTGAAGCCTTTTCATTTAAATTTGCTGAACAGAAACTGTGGCAGTTTGTGAAGAAGGGGTCAGTTGTTGTGATGGACTTCATCCTTTGCCTTAAACCCCCCCCCCCTCTGGTGCTTTCGAAAGCCTTGGCTGCACAAATTTACATGAAATCACAAAACAATAAAGAAAACCATAGAATTATGAAGTAATGTTCAATACTTTGTTATAATTGGGGTTGCTTAAATATGTTTTCCTCCAGGAGAATGTGTTACCCGCTTCAAACAATTGTAAAAGAAAATGACATGTCATCATTATTGAAATTGTTGTTGATTGGTTCCTGATCAACAATTACTGAGTTGACTTATGTTCAAAATCATTCCAACCAGGACCATCCTATTTTGGGTCTTTTTAGTCAGAGTACACCTAGGACTACATTATCCAATGTTTTCTTTTAACATTTTAAGGTAATGGAGAGTAAATGTAGAAGAGATTTAGCTGCTATTTTTCACAGGTCAAATGACCACATACCGGATCCCCTCATTAGTTCCTAACACCTGATGGTGTTGCTGTTGTTGTTGTTGCTAATATTCTTGTTGCTGCTGTCGCAGTTGTTTCTATTGTTTTATTTGTTATTTATTGATTAACTTTTTTATTGTTTGCTCCAGGGTGGCAAGGATGTGTGTAGGGGGGGGGGCATCAGCAGTTTATTAATTTACTAAATGCAATTAGTCGACATGATATTGGATTGGTTTACACTTTGGACATCTAAAATATCCAAACTGTACATAACAATATCCATTAAGGCACATGTAAGAGTGTGTGTGTGTGTGTGTGTGTGTGTGTGTGTGTGTGTGTGTGTGTGTGTAATAGTTCTGTCAAGTAATGATCATATATATATCTACCTACCTTCACGCAACCTATATACATCTTCATCATTTATGTCCCCTTGAAAAGCATAAATGATGACAATGTATAGGTATGTGTGTTGCATTAGTTTGTATCAAAATGTCCAGAACTTTCCATAAAATAAAGCAAAAATTTCCCAAAGCATTTCATTTCCAGTGCCACCCTTCTCTTCTTCCGGGTGGCTGTCAACTGCCAAGCAGCTTCCTATACCCAAAATCTACCATCTTCTGTAAAAGTTGTGACCACCACCACCCACTTGTGCAGCAAGCTCATGGGTTGTGACTTGTCTGTCCACTTGAATCATTTTGTCCACTCGCTGGCAATTCAAGCCAGTGGTCACAGTTGATTGTCTCCCACTGCATAGATTGTCTTCAATGCCGGTTGATTCTTCCTCTTTAAACTTCCTCATTCATCTGTGCATATTGCTGTTATGAGTTGTGCCATCTTTATAAACAATCTGTAGCCATCTGTGAAAACTGAACGACCCACAACCCTCCTATATTGAGAATTCTGTGGCAAAACCTATTGTTTGCACCGAATGACAAAGAACAAGAAGAATAGTTATAAGGGCAGAGTGTCACTCTCCCTCAAAGGGGAATTTCAATGACTAATATCAGTTAATAAAAAGAGCTAGGCCCACTTTTGTATTGATTTTGGTTCAACCCTCTTGGGTGGGTGGGTGTGTATCCTTCCTACCCTTACCTCTTTGTATCAATTTCTCTTTCTCTCTTTCTCTCTCTTTCTCTCTCTTTATTTTGCTCACTCTTTCCATTTTTCCCTGTATTTAATGTTCATTAACCACAGACTGACTCTGATTAAGCAGACCTATGATCGGACAGTCTAACCATGACCACTCCTTCTAAAACAATATTACTTAATATGTCCTTCCTTTTCTAACAACAATAAAGAGCAGGTCTGCTGGTATTTGAGCAACCACATAGAGGCTCCTTCATTCTCTCAAGTAGACTTGTCCCATGGCTTTGGTCTCTCGATGGTGTTTATTACTGAAAAGCTGGCACCCAACAGAACACTGGAGTCTGCTTATGTTCAGAGCCATCAATATGGTAAACCACAGAGAGATTAATTAGAATCTTCGTTAGCTCTGTTCTGAATTGTTCTGTTGCTGTTTGATCGGCACGGTGTTTATGAGGCTCCATTCATTAATGGTCGGCTTTAATTGTAGACGAGAAATTATACAAAACTAATTAGGAAGACAATAAAAGCCTAAACAAATTGGGCAAAGCTGGCAATGCCCTCACTCTTGATGTTGTTCGTATGTCGAACCTGATTAAAAAATAGATGATTGGTTGGCATTAAGTGTTCTGGAGGTTTTTATGATGATGAACTGGAGTGATATGGATTGGGTGGAAGGGGGGCAGGGAGGATTTATCAATAATCAATAATAACTTACTTCAAAATATTGGTTGTCAGAGTTTTGTTAGTAATTTAAGGGGTCGGGAACATTGGATGTTTGTCTTTTACTTGTTTCAGGCATTAGACTGTGGCCATACAAGGGCACCACCTTTAAAGGGTTTAATCGAATTGACCCCAGTACTTACTTTTAAGTCTAGTATTTATTCTATCAGCCTCTTTTGTATTGAACCATTAAGTTATGAGGATGTAAACAAACCAACATCGGATGTCAAGCAGTGGTGAAGGACAAATATGACATACACATAAACACCCACACACACATACACCCCCCACACACATGTACATATATAAGCATATGTATACAAGGAACATGAACTTCAATGATGATGATGATGATATGCACACACACACACACACACACACACACACACACATACACACATATATTGACAGAATGTTTTGCAGTATTTTGTCCATCTTTACATTCTGAGTTCAAATCCAGCCTCAGTTGACTTTGCCTTTCATCCTTTCAAGGTCAATAGAATAAGGACCAGTTGAGCTCTGGGGGCGATATCATCAATTTTATCCCCTCTTTTGAACCTGTTGGTTTTGTACTGATATATATATATATATATATATATATAACAGGCTTCTTTCAGTTTCTGTCTATCAAATCTGCTCAGAGGGGGCTTTGGTCAATCCAGGACTAGAGTAGAAGACACTTGTCCAAGGAGTCCTGCAGTGAGACTGAACCCAAGATCACATGGTTGGGAAGCAAGCTTCCTAACTGCACAGCCAAACCCTAGCCCAGCTTAAATCCAGTGCAACTGATGTATGATGAAAGACATTCCATCCATGGCCATCACGTTCTGTTAGGAATATCCACATAGCTGTGTCCTTCAGAAGAAAGAAAGCTTAGCAAACTCAGGAATACCACTTCCAGGAGATTCTTCCTTTGACTCCCCAGAAATTTTTCTGATGATTCAAAAGGGAGTCTTCTAAAATGGCCTCCCCCAGATTTATTTTTTTATTCATGTCACTATTGCTCTATCACCAATATTGAGTACTTTAAAACCATTGGTGTCAGTAAATTGTACAAGTATTAATAAAATGTAATTTGAGGGAAGTTTAACTGTTATTTCTAGCACGTTGCATGTCCTCATAGAAGTTCTCTTGGAAAGGGTAAATAATAAAGAGAATTATTCCTAGTATTTCATTGCCTCCCCCCCTTTGATTCTTTAGAATTTCCAATCTGCCACAGCTGCTTCTACCTAATTATGTAGGGGGGTTGCATAAATTACTTTTGTACTTAATTAAAAAGCAATTGCCAATTAGGTTTGTAGGTACAAAAATGTTGTATTAAAATAGACTTTTTTATTAATATTATTACATCAAGATGTTGCTGCATTGTTTAGCCCAATGTCAGCTCAAATCGGAAGACAATCCAACCGTGACCATCCCATCTAGTTTTGTTTTGCTGACACATTCCACTGGGAACCAAATTATTCAATGTGTTATTCTCTCTTTTAAAAGACAGTATATTGTATATTGAAAGAGATTTATTTGCCATTTCTAGCAAGTCAAGCCACCACATAGAGGTTCTAACTCCAGCTTGACAAATTCCATGTTTCATGGGAGGTTTCCACTTTAAAACTGGAGATTTAACAATTTTAGGGTCTCGGGTGTTAGTAGCCAGAATTTCAGAGTGAAGAAAATATTTTTTTTTTATCTCTTTTACATGACTTCGGCAAAAAAGGGCAACATGCATGATTCTTTTAAAAGTCTCTATTACTTGTAGGAGGAAGGTATCTTGAGACCAGGGACCTCATCTGAATGTTTGCACGTAAGGAGACTCTGTTAAAGGGAGTAGATGGTGATGCTAAACTGGGCAAAGGATTAGTCAGTCCCCCCCCCACCCCAATATAAGGACAGTCACTCTCTAAAGAGTTTCAGAACCACCAACCAAGTTGTAGGATTAAGAAGATCCCTTCAGAAAGGCAAAGTTGACCCCAGCGGAATTTGAACTGAGAACTTTATATTAACAACAATAAACAACCACTTAACATCCGAATGAAATGCAGAAAAGAGAAAATATTTACATATCATATCCTCCATAATAAACCGCAGATAAACCAATTCTTAATCTCCCTTTATTCCCTAATCACCAAATATTTATACATTCTTAATAAGGACCTTAACAAGTAGGTTTCATAGAATTCTTCCCATAAAATTTTCATAAAAGCTTTCCTTTAAAAAAAAAAATCGCCTCCTCTACAGAATTTATTCCATGGAAATTTTTATATCTTTCTATATATTTTCCCCATTGTTATGTGGCTGCCAAATTTAGAAGCAATAATTCCCACCATGTTTTATATATATAATCACATGATTTGGTGTGTATACAAGACATCATGTAATATTATTATTGCCAGTCACTTGAGAATCAAGTATGAGCAACTCCGAATAGAAACTCATAAAGACTTAGCTTTGAATAAATATTATCAACAAATATACACATGCTTGTATACATTCACACACATTTATGTATGTGTGTGTGTATATAATCGAAATGATCTCATAATGCAGGGAAATAAGTGCATAATCAAGTACCTGCATGCCTGGAGAACGTGGAAACAATTGTAGTGATTAAAAACTAAATGTCCAATCGTACTCCTTCTTGTTGACTCCAATGTCTTCAGTTATCTATTCACACATGACAGACACCCAAACGCAACCTAGAAGTACATATAATACTACTACTGGACAGCAAAAGGTGAAATCTGAAGGTGAACGAGCCCTATACTGCACTCTACTACGTTCTTAGCAGAATATACCAGATATATATATATATATATATATATATATATATATATATCTTACCAATTAAGCATTTGTAGAAAAACAAACTAAAATACTGATGTTTTTTGAGAAAGTTTCTTCTAATATTTGTTCTGCATTGAGTGACAGGTACTCCCTTGTCACTCTCAGTATCAGAAATGCACTGAACTGGTGATTGATCTATTGGAGACTAGTAATCAATATTGTTTATTGATCATCAGTTGTGATATAAATAAATAAAGAAAGAAATGTGATATTTGTTTTGCCAAGTTCATATAAAAACATCATATTTGACCCTTTTTATCTCAACAAATTTCAGAAATAAAGAATTCCCTTTTGTATTTTTTAAATACTGTCTTTACATTCTCAGTTCAAATTCCACCAAATATCAAACTAATTGAGGGTCTAGCCAACACAGTTGATAGCAACATTATAAACAAGGCATGAAGACAGGGAAAGCCCCTGGACCATCAAGAATCACTACCGAGACGATTAAAATTTCTGGTGGCATTGGATACAGTTTAGTCTCCCATATAGTTAATCAGGTTATTCAGGAAGGCACCATCCACGATGACTGGTTTAATAGTATGATAGTTAGCTGTTAGAAGGGTAAAGGTGATGTCTTAGATAGAAACAACTACAGAGGTATTAAATTGCTAGACCAAGTCATGGAAGTTTTTGAGAGGGTTATAACTCAATTGATTAGAAATGGAATTAAACTAAGATGCAGTTTACTTTTGTACCTGGGAAGAGTACCTTAGATGCCATCTTCCTAGTGTGACAGCTGCAGGAAAAGTTCTTGACCAAAAGTAAGCCATTGTACTTAGCCTTTGTTCCCTGCTCTGTTATATGGTGGTCTCTAAGGAAGTTAGGAGTAGAGGAGTGGTGCTCTCAGTAAGATGAGAGTTGGCCATGAATACACTATGCCCAGCTCTCACTCCCCAATTGTGTTCCCTCTGTATCATTGCTATCCCTCTCCCTTGTAAGTATGCCTGGCACTTTGCCACCATCTCTATTCTGCTCTCTCTCTCTCTCTCTCTCTCTCCCCTCAGGTTGGGTAACTATGTATTTCCTTTGCAGCAGTGCACCTATTTCTGCCTTCATTCCTGATCTTTCTCTCTCTCTCAGCAAGACACCTGTTTCTATCTCTCTGCCTCACTATAACCTTTCATCATCCAACACATGATCATGTCCTCCAATGTCCCCCACCCTCCTGAATGTTTTTTTGTTTGTCTTTCAAGTCACTTGGGTGCCACTTAAAAGCACCCGGTCCACACTGTGAAGTGGTCGGTGTTTGGAAGGGCATCCAGCTGTAAAAAACCTGCCAAAACAGTTACAGAGGTCTGGTGCAGGCTTCTGCCTGGCCAGTTCTTGTCAAACCGTCCCACCCACACCAGCATGGAAGGCAAACGTTAAATGATGAGGATTATTATTATTAAGACGATGAGCTGGCAGAATCATCAGCACACTGGGCAAAATACCTAGCAGCATTTTGTCCGTCTTTATATTCTGAGTTCAAATTCCACTGAAGCCAACTTTGCTTTCGATCCTTTTGGGGTCAATAAAATAAGTACCAGCTGTGTACTGGGGGGTCTACGTAATCAACTTACCCCCACTTGTGAACTTCCAGGCCTTGTGCCAAAATTTAGAACCGTTTGTTATTATTATTATTATTATCATCATCTGTGCCTAATGAATGAGATTTAAAAACAAGGGAAACAAATGGTACATTTGCATTTGGCCATTTCTGCTATTTTTGAAGAACAAAAAATAAAATATAAAAAAAAAAAAAAAAAAAAAAAAAAAAAAAAAAAAAATGGAAAATGTACCGAGTATCAACTGGTTGCATTTCACTGCTGTTGTTTAGTATGCTAAGTCTTCTATACGGAAAATATTGATTAGTGTTTCACTAGTATATATCGGTAGCGATATTAGTAGTAGCTGCATTACTGCTCAATGTTGCAGTATTCCACTTAAAACATACAAAAACAATAATGTACAGATTGTTGTCGGTTGTTTTTTTATATTTTCATTTTCTCTCCTTTTTTTTTTTTTTTTAACGCTTTCGTAGTAGTAGAGTCGTCAAAACTGACACTAGTTGAACTACTGTAACGGAATGAAGCAGTTCAATATTGTAATCGTTGCTTATTTCCAACTCTATCTGGGGGTTTCCAAGCTGGGAGTGAGGAGGTGGTGACCTATATTAAGTCATGAAATCATTCTGTAAAGGTTGTGGAAAGTTGACCTTTTTACTTCTGGAATATTTGATTAAAATGGAAAGATGTTTGTACCAAGAAATTTAGTGTGTGTGTGTGTGTGTGTGTGTGTGTGTGTGTGTGTGTGTTAAAAATATAAAGGAAGAAAGAGAATAAAGACAGGAGATTGGTGGGATTATGTTGGTGATATGAGATGTGAGGATATCACACTGCTGGCTTTTATCTAATAAACATGGGTTGATATCATTACAACAATGTTATACAAGACACCACAATGTTGCCATCAGCTCATGGATTCTTTCATAATTACCAGTTCCTAGGAAGGAAGTCTCTCTGTTATTGTTCTCCCCAGCTAGAAGCAACAACCAAATCATATTCTACTCTTCCAAACAAAAAAAATTTTTTAAAGCATGGAAGAATATTATTTATAATTTTGGTCTTTTACTTGTTTCATCTCTTGAACACTATGACCATGCTGGGGCACCACCTTAGTGGCTCTAGTGATCCTATTGGCAACTTATCAATCTCTGCTTATTGAGCCACAAGCAAGATATATATATATATATATATATATATATATATACACACACACACACACGCATATATATATCGTCAGTAAATCATAAATCCGAAAGGGAAGCACAGCTCCAGGTTATAGAGCAGTAGAGTACTTAAAGAAAGATACTTATGGCTGGTCAATGGGTCTACAGCACTTAGCTTTACATACGTCTCATCAGACATTGATGGTCATTCGCTTACAACCTCTATTTTCAAGAGAGGTTATTGGCCACCAGCCATTAAGGTCTGATGAGACGTATGTAAAGCCATGCTCTTTATGGATGCGAAACCCTGGGTAACCCAAAGAGAGAGAGAGAGCGAGAGAGAGAGAGAGAGAGAGAGAGAGAGAGAATCTTCTGAACTATCAGATTTTACTTACAAAGCAGACTTGGAGCTGTGGTAGAAGACACCCAAATCATTGCTGAGGCTAAACAAACAACATACAAGTTTATAATACAGTTCTATATTTAAGAGATGAGGAATTATGTACATTATTTACATTTGATGGATATTTGTCCTCATCTTGTTTGCTGTTAACACAACATTTCGGTTGATATACCCTCCAGCCTTCATCAGGTGCCCATGGGTATATGGTGTAGTGCTTCAGAACACGGGCTACTAACCCCAAGATTCCGAGTTCGATTCCAGGTAGTGACCTGAATAATAACAACAACAACATCGAAAAATACCTTAGCAATGAGAACCCAGGTTCATAATTTCCCAAGACACCTGATGAAGGCTGAAGGGGATATCAGCTGAAATGTTGTGTTAACAACAAACAAGATGAGGACAAATATCCATCAAATGTAAATAATGTATGCAAGTTTCTATTGTTAAAATATTCAATTCCTTTAATAAACCGATCATCTAAAGATAAATTCTGCATCATTATCTCTTACCTGTTTCAGTCATAGTACTGTGGCCATGCTGTGGCATTAATTCTCATCTAAATTAGATTTCAGTTAAAAACAAAAAAAGCTGGAAGAGAAATTTTTAAATATTTCACAACAAAAGTAACTACAAAAATAAACTAAATAAATTTTTGAAATAGATAATTATGTTGAGCTGCTTCATTAAAGATAATGAGTGGTTCAAATTAAAATGAATCAGGATCCTGGTGTTCTACCTGTATTAAGGTCATTCAGAACATTTTCAAATATTTTCATGAATCCATCCATATTGTCCAACTGGGCATCAGTAAGGTTCAGAAGTTCGTGGGGCAAATGTGTGGTTTTTGGTTCCAGTCTTCTCCTCAGTACCTTGTCTTCTACCATAATTTCTCTGAATCAACCAAATACTTGTGAATAGAAGTGGAGAGACAGAAACTGTGAAGCCAATGAAAGTTTGTTGGAAGGCTGCCTTCTCTGTTTTTGGATGACAGACTTGTTCGCCAACCAGTTTGAAACCCTTGGGTACCTGCAGTAGAGCCCTATCTGTATCCACCTGGTTTAGCACCCTCACCAAGTCCCTGGGTATCTGTAGCAAAGTCTATTCTATAGTCACCTGGTTTAACATCCTCAACAGATTACCAGGTCCTTGGGTATCTGCACCAGAGTCTACTCTAAGGTCACATGCCAGTCAGTAGGCCCACTACCCACTCTATTTTATATTTTTAATTAATGCAGTTTCTGAAATTGTCTCCCAGAATTAAGATATTTAGTTATTATTTCCCTGCCTTTTTGGACCATAATTAATTAACATAACGGTTCTTCCACCCTGCTACAGTTGTAATTTTAATTAAACACTTCTCGATTCCTTCTTTTAGATATGTTAGAAATCACTTTACCAAATTTGATGATCTCTCTGTTATATTCAGTTTTCTTCACACAAAGGAATTCTTTCTGATGAGTTTCCCACCCTGACATTCCGGCAAGAATTCTGCAGGAATTTAATAGCGCGTGTCTAATGACAGCAGCACGTAGAATCTTTGAGCTCAGATAACCATTCTACCACTATCACCTGCCCCACACAGCAGGAGAGAATTGTTGTTAGGGAAATATTCAAAAACAATGTGCATCTTTAAATAGAAATTATGAACAACACCCACTTTGGTAGGAAATTTATACACACACACACATACATACATACATATGTATATATATATATATATATATATATATATATATATACACACATGCACACACACATGTAAATGATAGTGGGAGTGGTGGTTATGATTTGTTAAATGCACATGTCCATGTAAATTCTTCTTCTCATATATCGCAGTGGTATCGATCCATACCAACAGATATTCACTCCGGCAACATATCACTAAAGTAACTGAAAACCAAATTATTGATCAAAAACTCAATCTTCTCTCATGTGAACTTGAACAGTTTTTACAATTACTCCTGGCTGCATGTGATGGCTGTAATTGTAGAGGTTTCTCTCCAACTCTGTTGCATCAGCATCAGCATCACCATCATCATCATGTTGTAGGAGAAGGCCACAGCAATCCTTCTCTGACCATCACAAATTTCATAAGTAATTGTAGTCTCATGGCTGATTTGCCATGAACAACAGCAGGAACTGAAATGCTAAAAACTTAACTCAGAATATAAAGAATTGTGATAGATACCACAAAGGCCTTTGTTTTGATGCTCTACTGACTCTGGCTATTAGATGTGTGTGTGTGTGTGTGTGTGTGTAATGTGTGTCTGTGTGCATGCGCGCACACATGCTTTGATTATCACCGTTTAATGTCCATTTTTTGTGCTGGTACGAGTTGAAGAATTCAATAAGATCTGACTTGGTTGAGAGCTTCAATGTCTGCTTTGGCAAGCTTTCCAGAACTGGATGCCCTTCTTAATGCCAACCACTTTACAGAATGTACTGAGGGCTTGTTTTTATTTCTTCTGGCACCAGCACCAGTAAGATCGGCAAGTAACTTGCAAGACACTCTTGGAGAGACTCGGGGTGCAGTATTGAAAGAAGTGGTTTGTGCCAGGTATTGAGAGGCGTGCTCAGTGTCTCTGTAGCAGACCTGCTAAGTTTAAAACAAAATTTCCCATTGGCTCTTTGTTCCTGTCCCATGTCAAAAGCACAGACTACAACATACACATGTGATCACAAAAACACAAATTTCATGAATTGCAAAATAAACACAGTAATGTCACTCAGCACACCACCTCACTAAGAACACTACTAGCTCTCACTGCGCAAGCAACTATGTGCTGTCATCTGTTGGTGTGCTACAGAACTAGTATGGGAACTTTTTGATACTACCTCGTAACATTATGGTCTTTTAATTTCCATCTATCAAATTCAGCCACAAAACATTGGTCATTCCAGGCCTATGGTGGAAGACACTTGTCTAAGATGCCACACTGTGGGACTGAACCTAAAACCATGCAGTTGGGAAACAAACTTCTTAACATTACAGCCATGTCTGTGCTATACACACACACACACACACACACACATGACTACCCAGTCACTATTCCCCCCCCACACACACACACACAATCACACACACACTAACAATATCATAACAAATGCCTCCCCCCCCCCCTCTCTGGTGTTGAGATACTCAGCAGAGTTCACGATTGCAATTGGCGGCATACAATATTACTTTCTGACGTCAATGCCATAGATTCTATGACTGCTCACACATGAAAATTTTCTGATTTTATTTTCCATCCCCAACTTCTTTTTTCCAAATAAAATTATTATGTAATCAGTTTATTTTTGTCTCTTGCCTCATTATATCTGAGATAGCAAAAAAATATGTATAAACGCTGGAATCCAAAGTATTGTTGTTGTATTCCGTCCATTGCTTCGTAACCACGGGGTGTGTTATTTAGATATAAATATCCTTTTTATTTTGTCAGAAAGGTTGAGAGCTTTGTGCAAGCTACTTACTTTCAGAAGCTTTATGCTTGAAACTATCAAGTAAAAAACAAAAGAACATGGAGTGAATTTAATTTCTCATCTTTGTATTTACCTTATATCAAATACGTAAATTAATCATATCAACCAATATACCAAACCCACATCTATTAAGATCAAATATATTGCACCATACTGGGACACAGTGTGCTTTGGCAAATTTTCTGTAACCCTTGAATGGATCAAAACTAGGTGAGGAAACTTGAAGCTGTTTTTTTTCTGAAGGCCACAAGTTCACTGAAATAGATTGTGGTGCTGCTATGGCACAATATTCTTTTATTTTTTTACTTGTTGCAGTCATTTGACTGTGGCCATGCTGGAGCACCACTTTGAAGGGTTTTAGTCAAACAAATCAACCCCAGGACTTATTCTCAACTGCACCCTACATATAATAATCAAGGGTATTGCAGTCTGGGTAGTTAGATGGCCAGATGTTAGGGGTGATGTGGTCACAGAAATTGTCTAACAGCCATGACTGGCTTCTCCTGCTTGTGTGGCATGGTGCAGAGTCCTGTTTCCAGATATAGGGTCTTCTAGCAGCCCTCCACTTGATCCAGGGCAGCACTACCTCCCCCAGGCACTTGATGTAGGCCTCTGTGTTGAGTCTGAGGCCATGTGGGAAGATGAATGGAGGTTTATCCAGTAACAAGAGCATTTCCTCTCTCTGATGACATCTGGTAGCCTATGACTGATGATTAACTTTGCATAGCATTTTACAAGATTTTTAGCCAAATCTTATATATATATATATATATATATATATATATATAT
>NC_069001.1:39645562-39663124 GCF_001194135.2 Octopus bimaculoides
TATATATATATATATATATATATATATATATATATATATATGGCACTCTGTTACAACAAGTGTTCCAGTTAATGTGATGAGACATCTAACCCATACTAGCATGGAATGTAGAAGTAAATTGATGATGATGATGATTTGTGTGTTTATGTTTACACTGGTCTAAAAGCTAGTGTTGTTTATGTCATATTCCTTTATGTCCTGTGACTTAGCAGTTTCACAAATAGTGTTCGATAAAATAAGTACTAATTAATTAAACAACTCCTGGGGTATCTGTCCAGCAATAGAATCCAGGTCCAGGGCAAAATATAATCCAAATATGAATCACACAAATTTATCCAGAGTTGGGCCTTTACAACAACAACAACCTTTTATCATACATATGTTTGTTTGTTTGTGTTTTCTTTTTTGTCTGACTGTGGCAGCAGTTGTGACATTGATTTTGCTTAATCAATAGTCAATTACTATCAGATAACACGTCTTTAATATAGAAAAATATCCTTGGATGATTTTGACAAAGTTATATTCATATTAAATATGTAACAGACTTAATCTGTTACCTAGATTAACAGTCACCCCCATCACATGCACCCACGCACACTCACACACAAGCACTCACACACTCACACACATGTACACCTTTAAATCAGGAAGCACCTGTTCAGTTGTTATTTCCAGCAGGTTAAACAACCTGCTGGAAATAGCAGCCAAATCTCCCATAAATAACATTCTAAACAAAAACCAAGATTATTAAATATTCTTTTCTACTCCAGGCACAAGGCCCGAAATTTTGGGGGAGGGGCCAGTAGATTAGATCGACCCCAGTTCACAACCGGTACTTAATTTATCGAGCCTAAAAGGATGAAAGGCAAAGTTGACCTTGGCGGAATTTGAACTCAGAACGTAAAGACAGATGAAATACCGCTAAGCATTTCACCCAGCATGCTAACGTTTCTGCCGGCTCACTGCCTTAAAAACATTAAATATTGTAATCTTAGATACACTGTGCCTGAATAAAAAAAGATGGAATGGTCATAGCTTGATTGTCTTTGATCATAAATGTGCTGGATAAGGGCTGGCCTGGGGTCATATAACAAGAAAAACAATATCTTGCTCAAATATGAGATATTGCAGAAAGTCTTGAAATTCCAGTCTTCTTTGTTACATAATAAAGAAATGATTAATTATAATAATTAATGTTAACCAAATAATGAGCTTTGTTTTTAGTGCAAAATCTAATCCATGTGGAAAGCATTTTGAATTATTAGCCATTCTTCTGATATTCAAATCATTAACTATTAAATGGTGTTAGAAGATTAATTAAACACAGGAGAGACAGAGCTGAATATTTTGAATACGTTGAAGCTAATGAATGGGGACATAGGTCTTGTGATAGATGCCGGGGTCAGCAAACCTTAATGAAGAAATAGCTCATGAAATAAATTTGACAAAATACTGTTGGAAAAATTTTTTGAAAAACAATAATTAAAAAAAAAAAAAAACCTATGCCTGAATAAATGTGGGTGGGGAGGATGCAAAAATCTGAATTTTTTGGTTGAGAATCACTTAATAAATTCTGTAGATATTCTGTTGCAAGTGAGTTTGGTGAGAAGCTTACTATGGGAAAGAATCAAGTTCCTACACATTCACATCTTCACAAAATTCCAGTCATTTATGGATTCTCTTGAGTATTCTTCATTTCTCTTTGGTAAAATGAATTGGTTCTGTAATTCTGTGAAATTAACATACGAAAAGATGTTTACCATTTCTCAACAAGACAAATCAATAAAAGCTCGTTGCTTTCTCATTTCTTTTTATACTCCACTTATTTTTTCTTTCTTTTTTTTTGTTTTCCATTCGCAAACTCCACCCCACCCCCACCGCTTACCTATTTCTGTCTTTCTCACCCACACAATTCTACAGAGAAATTAATAGGAAGGTAATGGTAATGGGTGCGAACAGATCAAATTTAATTCCATTAATTCCATCATGTCAATTAAATTTATTTTGTGTTAGTTGGCGTTACAACAACTGATGGGTGGTGAAGAACTTCATTTCACAACTACAGACTTTTGGGTTCAGTCCTAGTGCGTGGCACCTCGGACATGTGTCTTCTACTACCACCTCTTCAGATTGGCTAAAGCTGTCTGAAGAAAATTGGTAGACAAAACTGTGTGGAACCAGTGGCGTAGCATGATGGTTTGTCTGTCAAAATGGCTTCCCCCTTCGTTTAAACATTCCATACCTTCAGCTGTAGCTAAAACACATAATATAGTCACTCGGTGTGGTTTGCACACCCACCATGCCTCACGATGTGTCACTGGTGGAAAACTATTGTGGGGATTCCACCTGGTTTAACACAACCACCTGATCCTTGGCTAGTAGAGTCCAGTATGTTACAGGAACAAAAGCCAGACCTCTGGTCAGAAAATAATTTCCTCTCTTTCTGCTGCCAGTCAAGAAAACTCTAAAAGAGGAATATTACCATTTCTTTGACTGAAACACAAAAGAGAATTTCATTTCACTCTAAAATATAGACTTAGTTTTCTGTTGCATCATTCTCATCTTTCATTAGTCCGTACCATATTTAATACAGTTTATAAGTTTATAGATGAGGTAATGAAGAATATGTGCTGGTCGATAATGGTTTGTGTTCTTTGTGTCAAAATAATTAGGGCAAATATGTTATCAGTCAGTCAGAGAAAGAAAAAAACGAAATACTTCAGCAAGGAAGAAGAGAAAATGGTTTCAGCAATTTTATATGTGAAGGTGTTAAAACAGGCATAACAGCTCACCTCACTCTCTCTCTCTCTCTCTCTCTCTCTTTTCAATTTCTCTTTTTCTTTCTCTCTCTTTCTCTTGATATATTGCTATGATTTTCTTTCCTTCTATTTCTCTTTCTCTCCCTTTTCTATTTATACAACTATCTGCCAATCTCCCATCTCTCTCTCTCTCTCTCTCTATATATATATATATATATATATATTTATTTATCCATCTACCCACCTCTCTATCTATTATCAAGACAAATAGAAGCTAACAATTTTCTATTTATCTTGCAGATGATAGATAGGTAGGTAGGTAGCTAGGTAGCTAGGTAGGTAGATAGATAGATAGATAGGTAGCTAGGTAGCTCGGTAGATAGATAGATAGGTAGGTAGGTAGCTAGGTAGCTAGGTAGGTAGATAGATAGATAGATAGGTAGGTAGGTAGCTAGGTAGATAGATAGATAGATAGGTAGGTAGGTAGGTAGGTAGATAGATAGATATTATTCCTCATTGATACAGACTGTATCTTGATCATTTTAAAGTTGCATTTTTAAATTCAGCTCTAACTAATTGGGGAGTTGGAGAGATAATATGGGTGAAAACTCATTACCAAACACACACACACACACACTGCTGTAAGAAAACATAAATTATAAATTTGGTGTTATCCTAATAATTAATATGAAAATACTAATTAATTAACATGCTAATTAGTGAAACAAGGAGGTAAAAAAAACTTTTAATGAAGAGAAAAATAACTTGTTTTTTTAATTCTGGTGAAGAACAGCAAGGGAGACAACACACGTAACATGAATTATTGATAGACTGCAACATATCCTTTTCCTTCACTCTTTTTAAAAAATGGCACTCCATCGGTTACAATGATGAGGTTCCTGCTTATCTGATGCAAATTTCAAATGAGGTATAACTGTGAAAAGCCCAGAAAATTGGGTAATATCCCTTACAAAATGGGTGGAGGAGAAATGTTGCCAACAGGTGGCTACACGAAATTCAACTCTATACTTTAAAGAGTGTTTTCCGCTATAGCCTTGGGCCGACCAAAACCTCGTAAGTGAATTTGGTAGACGGAAACTGAAAGAAGCTCATTATATATATATATATATATATATATATATATATTTGTATTATATTTTTATGTGTGTGTGTTTGTCTCCACCACCACCACTGTTTGACAACTGATGTTTATGTGTTTGCATCACTGTAACTTAGCTGTTCAGCAGAAAAGACTGATAGAATAAACACCAGGTTTACAGAGAATAAGTCCAGGGGTCGATTTCTTCTACTGAAGGGCAATGCTCCGGCATGGCCATTGTCAAATGACTGAAACAAGTAAAAGAATAAAAGAGTACCAGAAGAATGTTCCATACCACTAAACCAAGAAGGTTCTTTGAATATCTTCAATGTATTTTTGAGGTTAAATAGCAATTCTGTTTATGTTTGTGTAACTGAGATATTTTGGTTGGGTTATGATAGTTATTGGTTTTACACTTCTTTCTAGATTCTGTAACTATCATAATATAGAAGCATTTCTCATGGCATCAGCGCACAATTTACAGAAGCTTACACCTTTTATATTTTCCATGTGTCCAGCTCGTTACTAGTATTAACGATGGAATTAGAATCTGTGTGAGATCATTAAAGCAGTCAATTTGTAGAATCCTTACAACATCAGGAAAATATGTTGTGGTCATTGTTTCAACATTCTATGCTGAGTTCAAATCTAACCAATGTTAACTTTGCCATTAATCCCTCTGGAGCCTAAAAATAGAATAGCAGTCAAGAATAGGAGCTGATTCCTTCCTTTCTCTTTCTCTCTCTCTCTCTCCCTTTGCCCTGTGAGAGGGTCAGAGGGAATCACTCATTGCAACCCTTTCCAACAAGAAATGAGGAAGAAGAGATGAGCAAAGGACCTGCAACCCTGTTTAGCTTGTTACAAAAACCATCCCAAAACTCAAAGAGAACCGATGGTGTTGTATGGCATGAAATAAAATAAGATTAGAATTATTATTATTAAAATCAAGAACCATAGAAATCCATTGTGGTTCCTCTGCCACCAAAATGGAAAATAAAATAAATACAATATTTTCCATTTCTTCAGAGAAAATCCATTGACTTCTTGTATATTTTTGTTCCATATTTACACAGGATTTAATGTTCTGTTGTTGTTTTATTTTAATATAGATATTCTGTAATAAATAATTTATATTAATGGTTTTTAAGATCATACAATATTTAAATAACAGGATGAAATGTCAATTGATTGTTACCACAGTGAATAACAAGTTCAGTTTTTCCAATAGATTGGCTCAACTTAGCTGATGTCAGTTTTGCAGAAGATGATAAACTGTGGCTGGAAAGGTCACGGCCCAGTTCAGTTTGATATTTTCCAATAACTGACTTTATGCTAACATCTGCAATGAAGAGGAAATTTTCTCACAAGACAAACTATTTTGTTGAATTAGACACAAAGAAAGGCCACATCTAAGGTTGGCAAAAAGAAAAAGAAAATGCTTTTTCTTTTCTTTTTCTTGAATTGGAAAGTTCAGTTTCAAATCTAGATATTTCTATCCCAGTTACCAATGATCTTGTGTTGACGACAAATTGTAAGAAAATGTTATGAAACCAAATGATATCAAAGATGTGAAACAGGGAAATTAAACACAATCCTTTTCACTCCTGATATAAATGTCTTTAAAAAATATTTATTTGATGTAGAATCATTTTTTTAAATCATTGTTTTACTGCGTAACTTGGTAGACGTTGTTCGTGTTGCCAGTCACTTGGTAGACCTTGTCAGTGTTAGCTGTTGCTTGGTAGAATACATTAGTTTATCTCTATAGATTTTCTATTGAATTCAGAGCCACTACTGCAAGTTATGATGTTTTGTGTATGAATATATCTATACAAACAATGTGATCAAAGACAGAAAAAATATGAAATGGGTGTATAAGCATATTGCAAGAGTTGTTGCTCGTACATCAGGACCACGTCCAACCCACATTCTCCATGATCACACAGCAAAAATACCCACCAAGTTTAGTGGTGTAACACTATTGCATGGACCAATTCACACTCGTTGTCATCTTACATCTGCTTTGCCATGCTAGCATGGGTTGGAAAGTTTGACAGGAGCTGGCAAGGTCGAGAGCTGCCCAGATTCCAATTGTCTGTTTTGGCATCGTTCCTATGACTGGATGCCCTTCCTAATGCCAACCACTTCACAGAGTGTGACACTGGGCACTTTTATGTGGCACCATCAGTAGGGCTTTTTGTGTGACACCAGCACTCCCGCCTGATTGCTATAATATTTCTGTACATCTCACATGTTACTCTGAAATTCCAAGTAAAGATGTTATTGCAAGAACAATCCCCAGGCAAGGGGCCATGTGGATGATGGCAAGGGGCTGTCTGGATGAAGGCAAGATGCCATGTGGCTGAAGGCAATGGGCTGTGTGGCTGAAGGTTAGAGATTGTGTGGTTAAATGTTTGTTTTGTCTTCAGTTGGCCTCTTGTTTGGTCCCTGTGCTCAACATCTTGAGCAAGTGTTCCTTATAACAGCCTTAGGATGAACAATAACTTGTCATGCTAAATTGGTCGATGGAAACTGTACAGAAACCTTTCATGAGTTTCTACACCAATGAAGTATAACAGAGATTCAAAACCTAATCCCTGGACACTTGGTCAGACACCTCAAGTGAACTCTCATACTTTCATGTAATCAATCAATCAGTCAGAGTAAGGCTGTGGTGTGATATGCTTGAACACAACCTCTTTTCCCATTTGGTGCTGCATGTTGCCACGCAGTTAGCTTTCTGTAATTTCAGTGCAGTTTGTCTCTTTCCTATTCAGTAATTATTTATAGTGTTCATTGTAAATAACCAACACCCAGTATCTTTATTACGTCCAGCCATAAATAATCAGTCAAACGTTTGCCAGTTGCTTCAGGTTACTATTTCCCCAGCCAATGAAATGTTTCCTCATCTCCCTCTCGTGCTGAAGCAACAAGCAGTCAGTGACATATGCAATCACAGGGGGAAAGAAAAAATCAATACAAAATGGTGTTCTGAAGAAAGAACTCTGTGATGTTTGTTCTGATCCCAATCACAGACACTCCCTTGTCATTCTCACATCAGTTAGCTAGTGACTAGCTGCTGCCAGAGACCTGTAATCAATTACTCAATAGTTCACCAATTGCTAAAATATGCAATAATCTGATTGGTCAAATCCTTAGAGAATCAGATTAAATGCCATGCAGTACTAATGGATCTTTGTGGGTTTTAGTTGATATCTGATTTAGGTAAATTTTGTCATTCGACTTTTCTGGGTCATTAAATAAACTATCAACAAATGTTGGAGATCAATCGAATATTCCCATAAAATCTTCTTCAATGAAACTCTAACAAAACAAGGTATTACAGTCTTATCATAAGACAGTACTGCAGTTATAACATAACATTCGAAATGGTAATGCAATTATTATAGAAGATTAACTCATGCTAAGACCACTTTGTTAGCTTTGCCTTCCTTTTGTTTTGGCCATGCTGGAGTACAGCCTTCATCTGCAGCTTTATAAGAAAAGATTGCTTCTTCTCAGCAGATGGAATTAAAGTTTTCACCAACAGCTGGAGTGAACACACACACACACACACACACACACACACCACATACATGCATACACATTTAGTTACAATTTAACTGTTTTATTGAATGGTGTGTGCAAGAAAAGACTGTTTCTTTAACAACTGCAACTGGATTGTTTATTTTAACTAATTATAATATCCAAACTGTATTTTTTTCCCTGTATTAATAATTAGAATGTTGATTGTTGTGTAATTTATATTTTTTATGTATCAATATTACTGAACTTTCATTATGTTTTCTCCTTGTTTTGCCTGTTTTGTTAAATGAATTGTTTTGAAAAAAAAAAAATATATATATATATATATACATACACACACACACATACAAAGGCAGCATACATACAGAAGCATTTATTTTTCACTTTATAATTAATATAAACACTTTCAAGTGTTGTTGTTGTTGTTCTTTAATCTGTTCTAATGCCGTTGCTGTCTTTTGCACACATTTCGGCATCTTCACTTCGTAAACTTGCTTGGAGCAATCAAACACACAGAAAATTGATTTAAAAAGAAAAGACTATCAGCTTTGTGAAGGATGATAAACTTAAATCAAATACAAAACTTTCAAATAGGGCGGCAACAGCTAATAATGTTATTTGAGGAAATCCAAAATCTGAGGAATCCAGTTGGGAATCGACAGAAAATAATCCAAATGCATGAATTTATGTACAAAAAAAAAAAATGAAAAGAAAACAATCAATGAATTCTGCCATGTGGAAATAGGAAGAAATGGAACCAATGATTTGGGCATAAGCATCTTTATCAAGATGGAAAGGAAGGAACTAGTTTTACACATGTGATTTCAAATAGTCACCATGACATTTTTTAATCCTTGTAAATATCTCGATTGACCCTGGATGGTTTGCAATGAAATTCAAATAAATAAATTAAAAAAAAGAGAACATCAACTCTTCTTCTTCTTCTTCTTCTTCTTCTTCTTCATCCTCATTTTTGTTGTCCCTCTCCCCCGCCACCTCCCCACTCACATTTAACAAGACATGATAGGAATATATACACCAACCTCAATGTATGACTGATATTTTATTAACTCAACCCCAGAAGGGTAAAATTGATGTTGGTGAGATTTGAGCTGAGAACATAAAGGTCTGTGGATACTCTACCGACTCAACAAGACTAAGATGAGCCAAAACATGGACAGTGTATTTAATGAACCCCATTAAGGGTGAAAGGCAAGACTGACGTCAGTGTGACCTGAACTCAGAATATAAACGGTGATCACTAAATGTGACATGATATTTTATTGGATGCTCCACCGAGTCTTCAAGAAATGTCTCCCATTTAAAATGCAACAGCTCAAAACCATTTCATGTCTCATCAACTTTAACGTGAAATACATTTAATGTCTGTCAAATATAATATAGCCTGGCTCTTTCATTTCTTGGTCACGCAAGCTGTCTGGTAGTGGCGGTTGTAGTAGTGGTATGGGAGTGGCTATAGTAGTGGTGGTAATGGGGGTAGTGGCGGTGGTAGTTGCAGTAGGAGAGGTGGTAGTAGTGTTGGTGGTGGTGATGGTGGTCATTGTTGAGGTGGTAGTAGTAGCAGCAGTGACAGTGGTGGTGATGGTGGTAGTAATAATAATCCGTGTCTGAAAAATGATTACACTGTGTCTTGTTGCTGCTGTCTATCAATCTGGTTGTTATTGTTTAGCCCTAGGTCAAGCCTGAGTCAGCAGATCTAGAAGTGACATTCCAGCCATGACAAACCAATCTGTTTATCTTTCAGACATTGTATATCTGGGATTACATTGTGTCCTGATATGATCTGGGGAAGATTTGGCTGCTATGTCTAGCACATACAAGTGCCCTCAATGTGTCATTAATGTAGTTTAATTAAACAACAGCGACAGCAACAACAACACTAATAATCTTTTCTAACTTTACTCCAAGCACCACCCCACCCACCCACAGGAATGTTGTGGGAAAGGAGGGCAAAGTCAGTCAGTCAGTTCCCTAGAGGTCATTATATTACTGGTACTTACTGATCCCTGGGGTTAGGGTGTGGAGCTTGACATAACTTTGAAAACGGTTTTTCAATGTCGTATAAGGGAGTGAAGTTATTGGAGCATGGAATGAAGATAGTGGAAAGGGTGTTGGAGAGGAGGATTCGGGAATGGGGTGGATGAGATGCAATTTGGTTTTATGCCAGGAAAGACATTGGATGCAGTGTTCATTGTGAGGAGGCTGCAGGAGGAATACCGAGATCAGGGGAAGGAGTTGCACATGTGCTTCATTGATCTGGAGAAGGCATTTGATAGGGTTCCAAGGAAATAGGTGATTGAGGGGGCATTGAGGAAGAGGGGTGTAAGAGAGGTAACAGTGAGGGCAGTGATGAGTTTGTATGAGGGGGTAAAGACGAGAATGAGAATTGGATCCAAGCTATCGGAGGAGTTTGTGCTGGAAGTTGGTTTGCATCAGGGATCGGTGTTGTCACTGTTGCTGTTGTTTGCAATAATGGTTGATGTGGTGACGGAGAGTGCAAGAGAGGGGTTGCTAATGGAGATGACCTTGTTCTGATGAGTGAGACGATGGAGAGATTGAGGAAGAAGTTTTGGAAATGGAAGGAGGCGTTTGAAAGCAAGGGTTTGAAGGTAAACCTCAGGAAGACAAAGGTGATGGTGAGTGGGGTGGAAGGAGAAGTGTTAGTGAGTAAGGTGGATCCATGTGGTGTGTGTGGGAGGAGGGTAATGGCAAATGCAGTGTTGCGTACGAGATGTGAGAAATGGATTCATGGTAGATGTACGTAAATGAAGACGGTGACCCCAAGACTAGCAAGAGTTTGTTTGTGGAAGATGTGAGAAAGGAGCTGGAGGGCTGGCGAAGTCAGTGGAAAGAGAATGTGACAAGATGGAGACGGCGAGAGGATTTTGTTCTTTGGGAGACGGGGTGGATATAACTGGTGGATGTGAAGCAGCTGTGACAGCAAGAGCGAGACTTGGCTGGATGAAGTTGAGGGAATGTGGAGCATTGTTATATGAGAAAAGGTTCTCATTGAAGACAAAAGGAAAAGTGTATAGGAGTTGTGTGAGAGCAGCAATGCTGTATGAGAGTGAGACATGGTGTCTGAGGGAGAGAGAGAGAGATGACAATTTTGAGAAGGACTGAGAGAAATGTGTGGCATGAGGCTGTTTGATAAGAGGAGGACTGAGGAATTGATGGGGATGCTGGGGTTGAAGGAATTAGTGGAATTTCAAGTGGGCCCCACCTACGAGGTCATGCACTGTTTATCTTGATATGAGATCACCATGTTGTGATGCATGTGCCTGGTGTACCCTTATCAGACGGGTAGAATGTTGTGGAAACTGGGCAGCTAGCCCTCATCAATCATAAGGTTCATTAAAAAACGAAAAAAAAAATTCTGATTTAGGCAGAAGGTCAACAGGGCACTAGCTGACACTATTGACCCCAGTTATTTTATAGGTTCCTCATTTTATCAACCCCAGAAGAAGAAGGTTGCCCTTAGCAAGATTTGAACTTGAAATATGAAGAGCCCGGACACATGTCGCACGGTGTTTGTCACAATCCTCTGACAATTCTGTCAGCTTGACTACCCAGGCAGGGTGAGGGGAGGTCCTTTGTTTTATTGACCCCCCAAAAGGATGAAAGCCTAAGCTTATGTTGGAGAAATTTGAACTCCAGGTGTAAAGAACTGGAAAAGATAAGACTAAAACCATTCTCTCACACTAACAATTCCACCAGCATATAAATAATAAATAAATAAACAGGTAAATAAAGAAACAGGTAACATAGTAATTCCATGAAAGTCTTGCAACATCTCAAACATCCAAACATATTCTGCTTGTGCACACAGCTTCTCCACATTGACAGAGACAGTCATGCTTTGGTGCAACAAGACTCTGTTTGCATGTGCTGTGAGATAGTATTTTTCTCTCTCTTACAAATTCTTTCCATTACCATTTAAATATTAGTGATTTACACACACACACCCCCATACACACACACATATGAATTATATTTTTACAATTATATATACATAGATATATATACAAATGTGTGTCTACACACACACACATATATATATATATATATATACACACACTATATACGTATGTGTATGTACACACATACGCATATAAATATTATATATACATATTACATGTGCTTATATATAGTGTATATATCATATATACAATAGATAAATAGATATACACATTATGTATATATGTATTTATACATATTTATGTGATACTATATTGAGTAAAATATATACGACTTATATGTTTATTACATATATACTATATAATATGTGTTAGACATCACACAATACAATATATATTATAAATATATAACACCCATATGCACATACGTATTCACTGTTTCCCATCTGAAGCTGACAACTGTGAACTCCCCTCACACACACACACACACACACGTCTCAATACTATTACACATACACACACTGTAGATAAATATAGATAATTGATAGAAAATGGATTGAATGACATTCTTTATATATAATGTATGTATATAACGTGTGTGTGTGTGTGTATCGTCTGCAAGCTTTAGCTATTCCTTCGTCATCTCTCACCTTTCTCTAAACACTTCTCTCCGTTACACGTTTTGCAATGTCTCGACTCGATGCAACTGCACCGCCGCCACCACCAACAGCATCCTCCCTGCATGCACACAGGTGCAGCAACAGCAGGGTTGATAAAATAATCATCATCTAAGGTAAAAACCACAGACGACCACCACGACGGCGACCAGTTAAAGCAAGCAGCCAGCTCTCCGCCATAAACACAATCTCCGTCTCTCTCCTTGCTCCCGTTGTTAGCTTTCATTTCTCTCCTTCTTCCTCGCCTCACTTCATCTCCTTAAGTGATAATCTCTCGCCTTCCATTTATGCCCCTCTCTACGTAGCTATCTATTAATAAAGTCACACACAGCCAGCTAACTAGCGATCAATACACACACACACACACAGATACCTACTTGCAGATAGACACTCACACATACGTAGGTACGCTCGTGTACACACACACATACAAACACAATCATAGGAATGTACGCAAACATACATACGTATGTTTCATGCACGCGCGTACACATGCACAACACACATACACGCATACATACATACGTAATCCAGTTAGCTGTGTTCATCCATCCCTCAATCCCTTCCTCTTTCTCTCTTCCCTTTATTTTCCAAGCTATAATAACTCTCACTCCATCGTTTCTTCCTATCTTCGTCTCTTTCTCCACGCAATGGGGTACTCAAACAGCCATCCATCTCCGCTATTTCTTCTCCTCCATTCGTATCTCTCTCTGTCTCGCCACCGAGCTCCGTGCGTTTTTCTTCTGCCATTCATTCGGCGAGCAACTGGTCTCCTCCACCTGACGTCAGCGATCGTGGAAACGTTCTCCATCTCGCATTGATGAGGACGGCTCTACTCGCTGCTTTCCATTGGTTTACTGGGGAAGAGAAAGAGAGCAAAGAGGGAGAGATGCGAGTGGTCATGGGGGGAACGACTCAAGTAGAGAGAGAGGGAGATGTATAGAGAGGGTAAGATAACAATAGTGAGACAAACAGAAAGATAGGGGTAACACAGCAACAGAAAGAGACAGATATAGAAGAGAGAGGATAACATAAAAGAGAGAGGAACTGCTATAAAGCGAGGAGTAGCATGAGAGAGAGAGAGAGAGAGAGTCATGTATATAAAGGGTAACATACCATAAGAGAAAGAGAGAGAGAGAAAGAGACTGAGCTAGTGAGAGGGGAGGGTAACAAAGATGGTTTATTAGAGACTAGAGAGAGAGAGAGAGAGAGACTTGCGCTCCCCCCACCACCCCACATACATTAAGTGTCTCAGATGGTTCAGTGTAGGTTCCAAGTACTGGCTATGGTGGACGTACAGGGGAAAGTTGCCGCTCTCATTCCACCAGTTTAATATGTCTTATAGACATATCAACCACATTTTGGGGAGACATGCAGACTAAATATTTATGGACACCCTGTTAAGTCATTTATTTCTCTCTCTCTTTCTCTCTCTCCCCGTTTTTTTACCCTCTTGTTACTAATATTACTACAACAGTTACTCAATCGTTTTGGTTATTTTCTGTATTTTTTAACCAATTTTACAAAATATAAATGAAAAGAATTTAATTGACATTGGCATGCCTTAATTATTTTATATTTTAATGTTAGTCGTCTCCAAGTATTTCGTTTTTTTCCTTCAGTTCTAACGGACACCTGTTTCCTAAACATTCTCAGACAGAGAAAAACGTAGAAAAATCTCTTATTTTCCTTTCTAAACCACTTTTACCTCTGATAGATTTTCTATTCTTAATTATTTAGACAACATTTAAGGAATTTATTCTTTACATTTAAAATAATCATCGTTTTTTCTTTTTTTTTTTTTCGTTTTATTCTCTTTTATTCAACATCGACGTTTTTGAAAGGAAATCTTTTTTTTTCCTTCGTTGTTTATTATCTCATTCTCGTTCATTTCACTCCCAATATCGCAACGAACAGATTTCTACCTTGGTCTTCACCTGTAGATCACACACTCACACACACACACAAACATACATACACACATACATATGTATGTATGTGTGATGCATATGTATGAATGACTGGTGAATGAGTGTATGCGTGTGCATGCGTGAGTGCGTGCGTGCGTGTGTGTGTGTGTGTGTGTGTATGTGTAATTTCGTCTGAAATTCCCTTGGTTTTTCGTTAATTAAAATAAACCCCAAACACACACACTTGAATTGCCTCCTCATTTCATGTCATACTGCAGAATTTTCAGCTTATATGCACACACACACAGACACCTATATACACCCACCTGAATATAACAGTGGCATTAGGACAAATAAATCATTTTTATATTTATTTCTAACCTCCAGTCACATCTTTCAATAAATTTTGAATCTTACACCTTTTTTTTTCTACTTTTTTCTCTGTCACATCTGTAGAGTATCCATTTTCTCTGTCACATCTTCCTTCTCTCTGTCACAATTCCAAATAACTCTGACATCCACACACACATACGCGCCCTTTCTCTCTTTCTATCTGTCTTTCTCACATCTCCAAATGATTAATTTATTCTTAATTATTTCATAATCTTTATTATTTATTAGTAGTGTTTATAGTATTATCGTTTATTAGTATTATAGTTTATCATTTGAATTATTATTATCGTTATTTATTATCATCGTTATATTATTAGTATTATTATTATTTAAATATTAGTAATAAAATTGATTCCCTACTCGCCCGCCCCTCCCGGCCCCTCCCTGACCCCATGGATATCTCACTTTGCTATAACTGGACATACAAGCAAATTGGAGTAAAAAGAGGAAAAGACAGTGTTAATAATAACAATTATTATTTGGTCTCTTCTGACGACGACATTTTTCACTTTCCTAAAGCAATGACATTGTGGAATAAACTTATGTAAAAATAGTTTAAAGAGAGAAGAAAAATCCCTCCTAAATATCTTTAATGAAGAAAAACGTTAAAAAGCCAAAAGAAAAACTGAGCTAAAGTTGTTGACGGTGTGTATATGTGTGTATATATATATATATACATATATATAAGTGTATATATGTATCTATAGACATACATACGTATATTGATGGATATATATACAAATGTATAGGGATATTGTTGTATGTATAATAAGTATATCAGTATAGTGGAGTATTTGTATATACACGTATGTATATATATGTTATACACACTGGAGTATGTGTAAGGTGTGTCAAGAAACTACAGTGAGAGGGAAAAATACATCTTTTGAGGAGTTATAAAAACAACAACACAGGAGAAACTACAATCATTCCACAAGGAAATAGCAGAGGAGAACAACAACACCAAGAACAATAACAACAGTGATAACACAGCAACAACAACAACATTGATTTTGCAACAAGTGATATCACAACAACAATAAATGTGATATAACAGTTATTGATATCACAACACCAATTTGATATCACAACAACAACAACAACAACACATATAATCATAATATAAAACAATTTGCAACAATATCAACAAATATTCATTATTATTATTATTGTTTATTATTATTTTTATTATTACTTCTAATTCTTCAACCAAACAACAATAACAGTATCACTAACAACAATATTATTACTATTATTAATTATATTAAAAAAAAAAAAGAAACCACCTGCAGCAACAACAACAACAACAACAACAAGCGACAATGGTGACTAAAAAGATTTCTGAAACTGCACTTTCTCATGGTTGCAACAATGTGCAACACCAATGTAGCAGCATTCGGTGGCTGGTGCAGCTTTCGTTATGCGTTGTGTCAGCCGTCTTCTGATATAGCTACTGTCACTGTCGTCTCCAACTCCTTCATCTTGTTGTTGCTGTTGTTGTTGGTGCTGTTGTTGTATGTTGACTGTGTTCTATTTGGTGTGTGTTTGTTTCTCTCAGGATGAATACCTTCTCAGCAGACAGTGGCAACAGAGACGACTCTGAGTACACACATGATGGATCTCTGAGGTTTGTGGCCAAAAAAGCTGCCACTATCAGTCTTCCAGGCATGGGATCTTCTACCAATAGGTCGCTGTTCATCTTCAGCGAGGAGAACTTCATCCGCAAGTATGCAAAGATCATCATTGAATGGGGATATCCTTTGTTTACAGCTTTTATTACCATTTCATACCTCGTTAATTATATTTGATGTAATTAAAGTCTTTCTTTTTGTTTTTATGTTTTTACATTGAACCTTTCTCTCTATCTCTTTCTCTCTCTCTCTCTCTCTCTCTCTCTCTCTCTCTCTCTCTGTCTCTGTCTCTCTGTCTCTGTCTCCTTTCACTCAGTTGTCATTTATCTGCTTTCAAAACATGTCAATACACAGACACACACACAGACACACACACATGCATATCTATAAAAAGGCTGTCCAACTGTAGGAAACCTGCAAAAGCTGACATTGGTGCATGATAACTAACATATCCTGTCCAACCATGCCAACCCATACCAACTTGGAACATGGATATTAAATGATGATGATGATGATGATAGTGTGAGGCAGAGCTGTGTGCTTCTGTTTATTTCCCAACTGCTTTTGTCTTCTCTTTTGATTCCTGTGCAGGACCCCCTTGGGTATGTCTTCTTCAATTGATTGGGGAACACCAGTTCATTAGGAGTCAAAATGGGAGACAGGAACAGCACATATACACACACACTCATCTGTGTGTGTATACTATTACATGCATATATATATATATGGGTATGTTTTAATATTTATCAGTATATATATATATATATATATATATATATATATATATATATATATATATATATATATATATATATATATATATATATATATATATATATATATATATATATACTCATATATATATATATATATATATATATGTGTGTGTGTGTGTGTGTATATATGTATATATATATGTGTGTATATATATATATATGTGTGTGTGTGTGTGTATATATATATATATATATATATGAATATAAATATATATATGTATATATATATATGTATACATATATAAATATATATTTATGTATATATATGAATATATATAGATGTATATATATATGTGTGTGTGTATATATGTATATATAAATATATATATATATGTATATATTAATATATATAAATATATATATGTGTGTGTGTGTATATATATGAATATATATATGTGTGTGTGTGTATATATATATATGTATGAATATATATACATGTGTGTGTGTGTATATATATATATATATATATATATATATATATATAAAATATATATATAACGCTTGATTGGACTATATCAAGTGGAGGAGAAGAGCCATGCAAGGAATGTGAAGAGAGCACAACATAAAGACGGAAAGTCATGGTGGTGCTCCAGCATGACCGCAGTCACTTGACTGAAATTCATAAATAAATAAATAAATATATAAAATATATATATATATAATTATATATATAGAGAATATATATAATTATATATATATAGAATATATATAATATAATTATATATATAGAGAATATATATAATTATATATATATAGAATATATATAATATAATATATATATATATATATATATAATCATATATATATATATATATAATTATATATATATAATT
>NC_069001.1:39666540-39669253 GCF_001194135.2 Octopus bimaculoides
TATAATTATATAAAATATATATATATTATATATAATTATATAAAATATATATATATTATATATAATTATATAAAATATATATATATTATATATAATTATATAAAATATATATATATTATATATAATTATATAAAATATATATATATTATATATAATTATATTATATATATATATATGCATATATATTTATGTATGTGTGTATGCTTGAATGATTATTATTATTGAACATCTGTTTGCCATGGTTTGGTTGGTTTGATTTGAGCTGGTGAACCAGAGATGTCTGCTGGATAGCCTTCATAATGCTAATGTCTGTGTATATATATGTTCATATATATATCAGGATGTATAAATATAGATCCTGTAAAACACTTGTTCAAATAAGGACTCTATACAGAATTATGTAGAGGGAATCTGTCTATTAAGGGCAGAAGGCTCCAACTGGGCCTTATCTGTTTCACGGGTCCCATTTAGCGTTAATCAACTTCTTTGGTTTGGGTTGGTGGAGAGAAGGAAATTATAGAAGCTGATTAGAAGGACTGTCCCTGTAATTAAAAAGGTCAGCATTGTCACACAAGATGTCACACACTCGTTCATGTTGCCAATTATATTCAGGACTACACATGTTTCTTGAATACTCAGACATTTGCAGGCTAATTCAAAAATTAGGAAGTTCTCATAAAACGAAAGACAAAGAACGGGAATATTTAGTGTTTAAACTAAGACAGAAGTCATGGACAAGCACACATTCCCTCCTCCATACATAGGAGTGTGTGTGTGTGTGTGTGTGTGTGTGTGTGTGTGATAATAATAAATTCCTGGATAGAAAAACTTGCATACATATATTGATATATATGTGTGTGTATGTGTTTATGCATATTTATGTCTGTATATGGGTGTGTGTGTGTGTGTCTGGAGACACTTTCTATTGTCTTGATTCTGTGATTGATTTAACCAAGAAGAGACATTTCTAAAACAGTTGTCATATCAACTGCAGGTCATCAGCTGAGCTGAAATGTCATCTTTGCAGCTCACTAAACAAGCTCTTATCCTCCTCATTATTGAGCTCCCTTTTATCATACTTATATACTTCTTACCCAGTTAAATAGAACTTTACCTATACATGTTTTCATATGTGTGTATGTGTACATAATGTGTTTGTTTATAAGTGTATATGTGCATATGTACTTCTGTGTATGTGCGTGTGTGCATGTATATATATATATAATGTATGTATATGTGTGTTTACATACACTTGGGTGTGTTTAACTCATGTCGGCATAGAAGACAGACATTAAATGATGATTACGATGTGTTTGCATAAATATAAATTGGTCGTCATGTTCTTAGAACATAATTACTCATTATCTAATGTGCAGCCTGGCTTTATGGCTTTCACTCTGGAACAAACTGCTCTAACATTCAGGTATGGACATTGTATAACACACCTTTGTAATGGCCTTCAGTGGGTTGGCCATAAGATGGTCTGCCACAGACTGCATGACCCTGGCTTAGCTGGGCTGTTAGGAAACTGACTGCATGATTTTTTTAACAAGTAAAAGTCATACAGTTTCATCAAAAAGGAAATATTGATTTTGACTTGAGTCCTACAAGGAGCTGTCTTGGAGCTGTTGCTGTTTGTGGTGGCTCTATCAGACATGCCCTCAGTTCTAATGATGAACACTCTCACTGTTGCTGATATAAAAGAATCTCAGGCAGTTAAGAATCCTGATGATGCTACATACCTACAACAAGACTTTAATGTTATCTAAAAGTGAGCTAATTACAATAACATTCAATTCAACGCTGGGAAAATTTTAACCTGGCCACTTCCTGCCCACAACTAGTTTACATCAAACCTGGAAGGATTGCAGTCTCAATTGCAGCAGTCTGTGCATGACCTGGGAAGAAATATGGGTCACACTGCATCTTCCTATGTATACATTACAAAGATGCCAAAGGCTGGAGGGTTAGATCCTGAGGTCATCACGATGAGAAAGCAGGAAGTTATGCGGCTTTTGTGAAGGACATCTGTCCTGAGTCATCTCGACTGCTACCCACAACTTTGGTTCTCAACCAGGGTTAAACTAACAACAGATTTAGAAGCAATTCAATAAAGCTTCACTAAAAAATCACCACTTCAAAGCAACAGCAATAGAGCTAAAGCTCCACTCACTGGAGTGAAGATTGAAAGGATATGCAGTGATGTTTATATTTGGAAGATTCTTTGAAGGGCTAACTCCAAACTTTGATATCAAGAACTGATCACCACTGCATAGTCCTGCAAACCTCCCATTTAAAGTCAAGGCCATATATTGCTCCAGTTTATGTTTCAAAAACCCCACATTTTCAGTATCTGGCCAACAAAATTGAGAAATCTGTGGAGTGTGGGTGTAAATGTATTCAAGAAATACCTGGATACTCTACCACCTGCAATCTGTGATTAACCAATACCTTGGCTAGAAACTCAGCACCAAACACCTTCATTTATTCAAAGCACTTTAGAAACAGTAGCAGTGGCATAAGTGGGTGCTCCAGCATGGTTGCAGTCATTAGGATAGAACTAGAAAGAAAAATAGTTAAAAAGAATATACGAACATATGTAGGCATTTGTCTGTGTGTGCACGCGCATGCATGTGTGTTTATATATATATATATATATATATATATATATAAAAGGTCTTTTTCAAAGGCTTCCACCATTTTTATATATATA
>NC_069001.1:39669598-39670667 GCF_001194135.2 Octopus bimaculoides
TATATATATATATATATATATTATATTATATACACAATAGAAGTGTGAAAGATAATGTGTTTGTGCATATAACTGAACAGTGAGTGATGATACATAAATCTTTCCATCTGCTTTTCCTTGCTGGTAGCATTAGTTAGAAATATTTGTGTGTGTGTGTGTGTGTGTGTTTATCCTTGCCTTGACATAAAATGATGGCAAATGAGTGACACCATCGTACAGGCTATGTTGTTTGTTTTTAGTCTTTCGTACCAAAACAAAACAAAAATAAACCTGTCTGGCCATTGGAAAGTATTACCTTACCTGGACACAGGAATGACATCTGATCATAGAAAATCTGCCTCAGCAAAATTCTCTCTGACCTGTGCAAACATGGAAATGTGTATGTTAAATGGTCACACGCACACATTTGTATATTTATGTATATACATGTCTGTATATGTGCATATATGTAATATCTAATATATAGTCTGTGCGTGTGTATAGTCTGACGGATTTTGTATAATTGTAGATGTCTCAGTATTTCTGCAGCATTGACTGTGTGTCTGTGTCTCTACTTTGCCAGTGACATAGCTGTGGGTTAGTCTGTTGAGAAAGCTAATTAGCACTATACATGCTTATGTGTATGAATGATAATGTTTATGTATTTATACTATATATATATGTATATACATGTATTTATACACACACACATTTAAATGCATGTAAATATTTGTAAATGAATGTTGAGGAAAAAATGCTTATTTGGTTAAAGATGCTTCAGAGAAGTATGGAGTTGTTAAGCAGTACAATGGTCTTGTTGAGTAAATTGTAAACCTAATATATATATATATGTATGTATATATATAATTTATGTACATATATATATGTATGTGTGGGTGGCTCTGATTTAACGGAGTTATAATCACTGACATTCCAACTGCGATTCTTAAGTTTATATTTGTAGATAAGGAAGTATTTAATGTCATTCTTCCTTGTTTCAGACAGTAAAGAGGTGTTTAAGAAGGATTTGGTTCCTGCCTTTTGTGGGTTGAGTGAATAATTGGAGATAGTCACATTTTGTTGACTTTGT
>NC_069001.1:39670788-39673137 GCF_001194135.2 Octopus bimaculoides
TGTGTGTGTGTGTGTGTGTGTGTGTGTGTGTGCCTGACTAATAGACTATGGGAAATTTCTATTGGACAGTTTTTAGACCAAGGGTTGGGTCTAACCATTATGCTTGTTATATGTAGGGTAAACAATGGAGAAATTACACAGGACTCTAGTTAGACCATAAAAGACATACATAAGACAGTAATCAGCCCCTGGGGAGAGTCTAAGAACAGTAATCCAAACCTGAAAGGGTATAATTTGTCAATAGGGAAGGTTTAGATAAGAATAGTTTGACTATGGGGGAAGGTCTTTAATATACAATAAGTGATAAAGGTTTTAACATTGATGCTGTTTATGTTTGTGGCTGTAGGTATTGTCATTTGTTGAAGGGGTTTCACTTGATAACAATTGGGTTTCAGGTTCAATCCCACCATCTGGCACCTTGGCAAATTGTCTTTTGGTTTTGTGAAAGTATGTCCACCCACACTCTGGTGTCTGTGCCTATTGAGCTTGTTGTGATATTTCTATCTCTGTCTCTCACTACAAGAATATTCTTATTTGTTCAGAAATCTATTTGACTTTTGTTGAGAATGAAGAAGTTAGTTTATTTCTGTTATATGTAACAATATGATAAATACAATCTGAACACAACAGTATCAAATGCAATCGTTATTTTATTCTATAAACTCAACTGTTCACCATATTTAATATAAGCCTCTGTATTGTCCTTGAGTAGACCTCATTGAAATAGCAGCCAAATGTTTTTGAAATTACACCATTACAGCTTAGATTAGAATATTAGATTATTTGGTCACAATTGGAAAGCTTTTGATCATGGGTTTGTTTGGTCAAGCTGGACCTAAGGTTAAACAACAAGTTATTCATTATTTATATTTTAATCTTCATCATTTTCCTTCTTCCATTTCTTTGCTAAACAAATTATTTATTATTCACAAATCACAGTTGACCCTTTTTATATTGCACTCAATAATGGGTGCTAATGACAAAGCAAAGGTAATACAAAATGTTTTTTATCAAATGATAGGAAATTAGAATTTTGATTTTGTCTTGCTGGAAAGAGTTGACTTCTCCTCTAATCTGCTCTTTTCTTCTTAATGATGTGGACGATGATGATGATGACAATCATCATAATGATATTCGATACACTTATCACTAATGAGGATGATGATGATGATGATGATGATGAGCAGATAACATGGCTAGCAATACTGATGGAGAATGCTAGTCACTTATTTGGTAATATCTAAATGATATGTAATGCTACTTTCAGTGAGTATGTGTTGCATATTAATGTGATGATGATGATGGTGCAACCACTTGTGTTGCCGGGTGTTTTGTATGTATATATATGTATGTATATATTGAATTATACTCTTATGACGATGATAATATTACAGAGGATTGTAATTAATCATCATAACGGTAGATTCATTTCTCATCCATATTGAAATGATATCCACTGTTGCTTACAGTAAATGTTCATTACATATTAATGTGAAACATTGTGTGATGGCGACGATGACGGTGACAACAATGATGGTGATGGTGATAGCTTCGACTGGCCGCTGCTTGCAGCACATGACAGCTTTCTGATGTGAAACAAAATGTCAGGAGTAAAACTACACACTCGCCAGTTTTCACATCAGAAATTTTCATTTAGTATTGCTAGTTTATTGTCTATGCCACTACTACTACTACTACTACTACCACCACCACCACCACCACCACTGCTGCTGTTGTTGTTGTTACTACCGATGCTACTGCTGTTACTGCTGCTGCTGCTATGTCAGCAGCTGATGCTATGACTGCTACAAAAACTAATCATTATCATATATGATAATGGTTTTCATTTTCACTTGTGGCTGATTGAATCCAGATGGTGTAGTTGTATCAACGTAATTAGACATAGATTGAAAGATTTTAATTAAAAGGTATGATAATTAAGGGGAGAGAGAGAGAAAAAGGGGGAATTCTTGCTAAGAAAAGGTGTGAAGTTTCGTGTCGAATCCTCTATGACACTGTCATGGTGGTGGTGTTTAGCCCTGAGTCCTCATTTGGCTGGCATTTGATCGAATAAATTCCAGCTTGTGACCATCTTGTCTTTTACTGACAAAATAACGAGTCTTGAGGAAATAGTGAGCTGAGATATGAGGGATATTTGGTTATTATGTCTAGGAGGTCTTGTGACAAGGAATTAATTGTATCAAATCACTGACAGAAAATGATCTGTGCGTTTCTGTTTCTGTGTATGTGTGTGTGATCATCATTTAACGTCCGTTTTCCATACTGTCATGGGTTGTGTGTGTGTGTGTGTGTGTGTGTATATATATATATATATATATATATATATAT
>NC_069001.1:39673539-39692512 GCF_001194135.2 Octopus bimaculoides
ATATATATATATATATATATATATATATATACATACATACATGCATATATACATACATATATATGTGTGTGTATATACACATGCAGACATGCACACAACAAAACAGGTCCTACAAGAGGGTCCTACACATAACTTGGCTCTTCCCCCCCAGGACTGTCAAGCTTTTCCTCAACTTCCTATCTCCCATCCCACCATCACTCTTCTAACTACTGCCCTATTCTGTTGTAATCTTATGTGAAGAAACTCTATATTTTCTCCCTTTTTGTACTCCCTGGAATCACTTTCTTTGATGTCCATCCCTAATTCCTAATCTTGTCCCTTCCTACTCATCATCCCTTCTGAGTCATGATCTTTCCTCTTCTGCTAAGCTATATCTTAAAACTACCATATTTCATTCTTAAGACTCTCTCATATCTGCCATTGACTACCCTACACCTTTGTTTGCCACTTGCTATATCCACCTCTAACCTCCAAATCTGTCATTATGTGCCCCCCTCTTTCTCTCTCTCTCTCTCTCTCTCTCTCTCTCTCTCTCTCTCTCTCCCTCCACAGTTCTCATTTACTCACCTCCACCCACCCCCATCCATTACCACCCTATCTCACATCTGTCTCCCTTTTAAATATTATTCTGCTTTCAGTGTTTTGTTATATTCTCACTTATCAGCTCACCCAGTTCTATTTTTTTCCTTCTACCCAAGTCTCTACCCTTATTCACTACATTCACCCCTAACCCCGACCTGTCATTTCTCCTTTCACACACTTGACAACTTATGCATCCACCCTTCCTGATCTTCTGTCCCTGTTCTCTCTTTGAGGATCAGCCCTGACACCTCAACACCATCATCCCAGTGTGTTTGGCTGTGGTCAGTCTGTCCACTAAATGCTTGGAAGGATCTCCTGCAGGTCAGACATGGGTGGTCTGATGGTGAGGAGTTGGCTCTGGACTTGTGCACTTTGCATTTTCCTTGCAATTTTGTTTTGTTTGTGGGAGGTGGCATCTCTGTCTGTGTGGCTTTACCAGGCAGGGTGGTCTTGCACTTGCCTTTCCCAAGTGTTGGACAGTTGATCTCAAAGCTCTTCAGTGAGGCTTTGAGTATGTCCTTGAAGTGCTTTTTCTGTCCACCTTATGTGTGCTTGTATTTAGCCAATTCACTGTAAAACAGTGGGGTGGTCAGTCATGTGTCAGGCTTCAAACAAGGTGACCTCCCTACCTGACTTACACTCTCCTCAGCAGTGTGTAAATGCTTGGCAGATCAGCTTGAGAGAGGACCTCTCTCTCAGAGACCCTCTCATGCCAGGTGATTTACAACAGCTTTCTCAGAGAGTTCATATGGAAGCAGTTTGGTGTGGCGTTCGTAAACCATCAAAGTCTCATGGGCATACAATAGTGTAGGCAATACAACTGCTTGGTGGTCAGCTTCAACTGGGTGGTCAGCTTAATGCTTCTTCTTTCCCATACTAATTCATGTAGCCACTTGAATGCTGAGCTTCCTTTGGTGCCAAGGTACATGAACTTATCCACAACCTTCAGAGTTTCTCCTTCGACAATGATTGTTGGTTTCCCACATGACTTCTGTCCTGCAGATTGTTATATGACCCCTGTCTTCTGAGTACTGATTGTGGGGCTAAAATTATTGCAGCCAGTGAAAAGACAGTTCACGCTCTGCTGCATCTGAGTGTGCAGTCACCTGTGAGTGGGAAGTCGCGCACTGAATTCCCTTCCACTTTGGTCTTGGTCTGAAGCCTCTACTGGCTGAAGACTCTGCCATCAGACTTGAATCCGATATTGATGTTTGTTTCATCGTCATTGCAGAAGATATCTGACAGCATGGTTGAGAACATCATGCTGAATAGTGTCGGTGTGAGTTCACAGCCCTGCTTAATTCCATTAAAGACAGGGAATGTGTCAGAAGAATCTCCACTTGAGTGAACATGCCATCATGGACCTGTTGTACCATGCTGGTGAATTTGGGACAGCCAAACTTTCTTATGACCTTCCAAAGCTCCTTATGACTGACAGTCTCTAGGCATTTAAGTATATACATATAAGTAGAGGGGTTACCACTGGTAGTTATATCACACATGTATCATACATACAGATATCTAGGCATTCATTTATATATATATATATATATATATATATATATATATATATATATACATACATACATACAAGGTGCAATGGGTAAATTCACCACATATATATATGTGTGTGGAGGCGCAATGGTCATGATCCAATGATAGGAGCAAAAGAATATGAATAGAAACGATAAGGCAATCTTTGAGTGTTGTGTCCATGAAGGAATTAGAAAGTGAGGAGAGTGATCGAGAAGGGAAGTAATTACACATATTACCAATCATTGCTCTCAACAAGGAAACCTATTATTTCAACAAATTGGTTAAGACTATTAAATGGAAGAAGACTAGCTGTGACTTTCTTCATACTATTTGGTTAATTAATCTGTGACATTTATGAAAATTATGCCAGGCAGTTGAAATCATATGCCATAATAAACAGCTGGTGCCTTTCAATTATTTAATAAACTGTGACTTTTTTACTGTGTCTCACTCCATTCCTCTCTTTCTTTAGAATTACTCTTCACTGAATTCTTGCAGACTTTTACTTGTTTCAATTATTGAACTGTGGCCAAGCTGGATTATAGCCTTCGACATATCGGTCAATTTATCATAGATATTATTTTATTTCAGTCTGATACTTATTTTCTCATTCTCTATTTGTTGATCTACTGAGTTATGGGACACAAAAGATTGTAGCATAAACAACACTGGTGTAAACATAAACATATTTGCACAAATATAGCTTGCATGGTCAATGTCTACTGGTGTTTTTTACTATAATTGCATGTTGGTCAATGCATGGTCAGTGGATTGGTGGAGAGAAACTGTGTGTGTGTGTGTGTGTGTGTGTGTGTGTGTGTGTGTGTACCTCTTGTCTTGATATTTTTCCTGCTGTTTGAAACACACTGTGTTTATACAAATGGTAACATTTCTTTACAGTCTTCCATCAGAATATGTCCAGTCATTGATATTACACTTGGGAGTAATATCTGTTTGGAAACTGATGATTGTTTGTGACAGGAAGAGCACTTGGCTGTTGAAGGACATACCTTAACCAGATCCAATCAATTTTGATTGGTCATGGGGCTGTTGTAGGAGACACTTGTCCAAGGTGCAACATAGTGGGACTGAACCCCAAATCATGTGGTTGGGAAGCAAACTTCTTAATCACACAGCTACACCTGCACTTTATCTGTGTATGTATGTATGTGTGTGTACTTGTATAAAATCTATGCATAATACTTGACAGTAACTTGGTTTGTTCATTATTTAATTTCAAATTATTCCGTTTAGATATTGTCACAAACCTGTGTTGTTTCTTTCCTCAATTGTCTCAAATCCTTTCTATTTTTCTAAACTTTGAAAATGATTATCAAAACACAGATTGCCGTTTTATACAAATTCTTTCATTTCTCTTGTATTTGTCTTTGTTATTTCTACCAATTTTCTTCTCAAATGCAAAATTATTTTGACATAACAAATTCTCCTACCTCTGCTCTGCATGTTTGTTGTTGTTTGTTCTTTTTATATTTTATTCTCTCAGCTTGTGTTTATAACGTAATATTACAAATATTTCCAAGTGGAGTACCAGGTTCAAATGACTTGGATTAATTTATCATAGCTCCAGTTACTTGAGTCTTTACCTGAACCAGTACGTTGTGTGTATGTGTGTGTATATATATATAGTTATATCTGCACACACTCGCATGCATGTATGTAGAAGGTGAGACACTTCTTGTGTTCGGTCTCTTTTGGATTACTGTCAATGAAGTGTCAAAAACACACCATTTCCACTTTTCAATTTTGGATTACCTTCATTAAAGTCTTCAAGATAAGTAACATATTTATTTATTTACATATTATTATTATTATTGTTGTTGTTGTTGTTGTTGTTGTTATTCATATCACAGACAGATCTTATGTTGTTTTTACATTTCAAAGAACAGTTCATAACCATTGACAAAAGGTCTTTTAGGATTCTTTCTTCATTTCAAACTGTGACCCCATTCCTTAGGCTCCTTACACTTTATAACAATTTCCTTTGTTTTCTGCTTGTATTCCAATCCCAGACTTCTTTAAACCTTAATTTCATTTTCTCCTTTATTTTACCCACAATCCCTCACACCATTTTGCCTTCCTTTATATTCCTAAAACCAGCAACTTCTCTTTTCAGCTTTTGCTCTTTTCATCTTCTTCCTTCTCGCACAAACTCTTTTTTTCCACAAATACAACACTTTATTCTGTTCTAGCTTTCCCTTTTTTTCCTTTTTTTTTGAAAATAAGTGTCTGCTCTCCTACCCCAATCACTTGATTGCATTGGATATTATTATTATTATTTTTTTTTTTTTGTCGTTTATTTATTGTTTATTTCATTATATGTAAACCCTCACACTTTGTGTCTGTCTTTCTAAAATGCCCCACATCCTTCACTCCACTGGCAAATGAAAGAAATCATCATCATCATCACCATTTTTATTATTATTATTATTATTATTAAGGCTTCAAACTGGTAGAATAGTTAACATGCCGGGCAAAATTCTTGGTGAGATAGAAAAACTAGCTTCTGTAGAACCATATATGTTCTCGTACTTTTTAGCATGAATTTCTTGCACCAAATTTGGAGACCTAAGACAACCTGAATCATCAACGCTTTAACAAGTGTGTTCCAATCATTTAAGAACCGTAATTCTCAACTATCTGACAATTCCAGGCTTCCATAAACTGGCCTGTACATCTCCCAGAATCATCATCATCATCATCACCATCATCAGTTCTCTTATTATGTACCAATAATGCCAATAACTCTGGTTTTAATTTACAAATGGATGTCCAGGAACAGAAAGGGAAAAGGAAATCATTGAGGATTTTAGTAATGTATATTAATAGAAAACAATAGTAGAGATTGAATCCCATGGTCCCAGGGTGGCTGTGTATTGCTTGGTTATGAATCCCTGCTCTTGAACGTTGCCAAGGCAACTGAAATGTTAATGTGACAGGCTATCACTGTTATGATAGGAAATCAACCTTAGTTTGCTTCTGTTCCAGATTTCAACTTATTGATTTCGTTAGATTATCTGATTATTGTTCATGCAGCTACTAGTGTATAATAATACCTCATATTAATACTATACACTGAACAAGACAATGATGAAATCAATCAGCCTGCTAGAAATAGCAGCTAAATCTCCCTCAGACCCACCATCTTAAAAAGGGACATGTTGAATAATATAGTCCTGGGTCTCCTGCATATAGATGGAATGGTCATGGTTGGAATATCTTTTAATTATAGCTGATCTGCTTAACCAAGGTTGACCTGGGACTAAAACAACAGCCATTAAACTGACTGAAGCAGTTTTCAAACAAACCATTTACAGCAGATAACATTTCAATTTATTTATTAAAAACAAATTACTTGATTAAATTACATCGTTACAGTCTCAATTTCAGTCTCACATTTTATTTAATTCTACCATAACTAACTCACTGTTTCCACTGCTGCTACTACTACTACCACATTTCTACTACTACTACTGCTGCTACTACTACTACTTCTAGTTTTGCCAATCAATAGAATCTACATTACACATCGTTCATACAGTTAGAAATGTATGAAGTGCTTTCCATACCACATTCTACTTGTCTAACTCCCATCCTCTCACTCTGTGTCAATAGATTCAGAAGCCTCGGAATAATTGTGTGCAGCAGGCTCTCACTTCTACACTCTTTCCTTTCGATAGTCAATCTTCTGCCTCCAGCGAAACTATTAAGCATACATTGATCACTGTTCATTGATCATTGATAGATATTTACACATTACATAGTTTTCGTTCTCTCTAAATCTCATTTGAACTATTACAATATAGAGAGCTGATTCTAATAAACATTTGATGACACCGATTCACTCTGCAACTGTTCTTGTAATATTACAAAATGTAAAATAAGAAATTCAGAATTTTCAAATACTTTTTTCTAAACTATTGGAACAGGGGCTACACTTTTTTTTTTAATTTCAAACTCTCATATTTGATATCTCCATCAAAACACATTAAAACAAACAGGATTTCATGTTTGCATGTATGTGGTGTGTGTATAATGGACATCCTATTCTATCCAGCTTTGATGCTAGGTGAGCTGAAGATTTGTTGACTCATAATATATCTAAAGCAGCTACAATTAAAAGTATATATATATATATATATATATATATATATATATATACACACACACACATAACTATATATATGTGGCTACATATGGACATCTATATATTTATGACTGTATTTTCATGTACACATATACATATCCTCATATCTATACATATATTGACATGCGTATATATATATAGCTCTATATGTGTATATCCATGTAAATATATATAGTTACGCATAACCATATCTAAACAAATTCCATGTCAAACGTTTCCATTTTATTTGTCTGTTGTTGATCCACAGCTGGAGGGAACTTCAATGTAACTTTGTTCTCTTCTGTTGGTTGTAGACTTTTGGCCTGTCCACACTGGTCAGTTTGGTGAGGGATTGGATGGACAGGTGGGTGTCCCTGTGATCATCAGGGCCACAGCTGCAACAGATATCATAAGACAGTCTATTTGATGCTCTGGCAAGTCTGTCAATTCACTGCATACACACACACACACATACAGATCCATTTAGAGATTGTCGTTTTCATATTCAAAAAAATATAAATTAATTTGTTTTGTTATTTTATTCAACATCCAATTAAATGTGAAATTCTTTATTTTCCTCATTACCATCACTAAAATATCTAATTACCAAATGGTCGTCGTTTTGCTCTTGACTAATTTCCTAAACTGGCACCAAACAATGTTTCCTTTGCAAGTTCTTCCTTACAATCTCTCAACTATTGAGATAATATCAATAACTCAATTCCTGTGTAATAATTAGCTCCAGTCTATAGTGATGGCCACTACCAATGGACTATGACCCTCACTGAGTTGCAGGGCTGTATTCCTGAATATCTTGTATAATAAGGTGTAGGAATAAGAGCCACAACACAACATATTCTGAAAAATATAGTTTTCCAACAAAGCAATTTAATATTAATTCTATTTGTTTAAATATTGAAGAAAAAGAGTTGGGATGTAGAATTTTATTGATTTTCCCAAAATGTCCTGATGATGAATATAAAAAAAACAGGATGGTGGAATTATATTAGACCTGTGGTGACTGTGATCTGGACATGGGTCAATGCTGTCCCAGATTGAATGTATTGATCAGAGGTACCACAATGTTGAAGCAGACATCACAACTTCTGTTGATGTCTGGTCATTCACTGATGAGTCATCTTCGCCCCCCCCCCATACATCTTACTCATTCTTTAACATCTTCCTGTGGTGCACCCCCCCTTATGTTGCCCTTTCCTTTGATGTCTCCTATGTTGGTTCACATAACCTGAGCTTGACCGACTGCTTCTGGCATTGATTGGTCAGTTTTAATCTTCAACCCTAGTAACCCCATACCCCCATACAGTGGCTTGTTCTGTTTGGTGTTAAATAATACTGCGTACACCATTTTGATTTGGCAACCATCTTGAGACTTCTGCAGGGTAGGCTTCAGGTAGAGGACTTAGCAGTGACACAAAAGAAACTGAGTTAGATATGTTGGAGGGTGTTTGAGTTCAAGACATTGGCTTTGCCTTTGAAGGAATCTAACTTCATTATTATGGTGTCTTGTTGACATCAGCCATGAAGCCAAGCTTAGTTATTTGAAGTCATTCACTTCTCACAGGGTCAGTGTACTACTTGTTATTATTATTATTATTATTATTAGAGATGGATTGTCTGTGAGGGTGCCATATGTTTGCAGAGCCTTTGTTTTTTTATGATCTTGGTTTTCATGACATTTAATCAAAAACCAACCTTGGCCCCACTCTGCTCAATAGTTCCTGTGCCACATACAATAAGGCACCAGATTAATGTTACCTGCAGAGTCCTTCAGGACCACAGCAAGGAGTCACCTGGACCTCTTAGATATACCAGTGAAGCCTATTTATTGATGATATGTCTAAATGCCTAGTCCAGAGCAGTAATAAACTATCCCTGCCAAGATGTCAAACTTTTCACTGCTGCTGTTCAGTATTGCCACTTTGGCTCTTGTTCATGAAGCATGTTGGGTGAGATTTTAAATATTTCCATCACCCACTTCCTCTGTCTCTTTATCGAATCAAACACAGTTCTGATATCAATAAAGCACCCACATCTGCAATCCCTTTCTGCTTTTTCGTCTGTGATGTTTCTCTTCAGGTCATCATTTGGTTTTAAAGGGTCGACTGCTATACCTAAACACAGACACTCATCCAGCCCACATAACATTATACGCATGTGTGTGTGTACACGCTCTCATCTCTGTTACATGTGGTAGTCGTATATGAGTGTATATATTACATGTATGTACACCCATGTACATATATATATATATATATATATATACATAAAATGTATGTTTATCAAAATATAAATCTTTAGTTCTATATCTATTGAGTTCTTTCTCAGTTGAAGTTTTTGTTTCAACATCTCCAAAGATGTTAAAAACCAAAATATACTGGAAAGCCCCACACTGTTTCTCTCTACACTTAAAATTGTTTAAACAATAGGTTGTTCCAATATAGTTGTATATTTCTGTGTGTGTGTGTGTGTGTGAGTGTGTGTGTGTGTGTGTGTGTGTGTGTGTGAGTGTGTGTGTGTGTGTGTGTGTGTGAGATCTTAGCCAGTCTTGAAAATCCCTAAATATTTTGTAAATGAGAAAGAAGCTGGAAAACTAGATAAATTTATCCAGTCTCTTTTGTAAAGTGACTGGAGAGAGAGAAAGGGTCTCCAGCCAGAGAGACCATGCAGAAAAGATGGAAAGAGGAATTTAACAGAGAGTATAAGAAGTATACTCTCTGCATGTAAAATATTAAATTTTAATACCCAGAGATGTACTGAAGAAACAAATCTCTATGTGTGTATATATTTCTACACTAGCTACTATTAACTGTATAAATATAATCAAGATTATCTGCGTGTTAAACAGATCGGGGTGAATACAATGACATACTTAGAACAAACAGTTGGCCACTGTAACAAAGTCAATAAGTTTTAAGCTGCTTACGGGAGTTCTAATTATATTCTCTTTAATTAGAAAATATATTGATGCATTTCCTTTTGCTGTGTTTAATATACATATATATATATATATATATATATATATACACACACACTTGTTTGTGAGTGTATATGTATTGGTGCCTGCTGTAAAACACTTGTCTATAAACACTTTGATGTTGTACCAAGACACTCTACTAAGTGTACCCAAACACTTGACATGATGTATAAACAAAACATCAACCATTAGAATGCTGTTATTTGTTATTTACTCATAAATCTGTTTAATTTATCTGGCTAGCACATATCCTTGACATGACCTGCTGCTGGCCTTTCTCGGCAACAATATTAGCCCTTTACAAAGCTCAGAGGTGACCTCCAATAAGGCCCTGACCCCCACACTTGAGACACTAAGCTATTACATCTGTAGATGCCTTAAACTACATCCAGAGAAAGATCGCTTAATTTCATTTGTCAATCTGTTGTCAATAATCTATCTAATATACTGGGGACAATTTAATAAACTGCTACTTCTGTTACCTAAACTCTTTTAGGCCATAGACTGAGAATCTTAGAAGAATCTTCTTAATATTGCTTGTGCTTTAAGGGAGGCTTAAGTGGAAATCACCTCAATGGCCACAATATTCCTGTGAGTAGCAGTGACCCCCACCAACTATTATTATAATGGGGTTCTGACCCCCTAACATCCTTAATATTTCTGTGAGATGTCGTAACTCTTTAATCTCCTAATATACATAGCAGTGTACTTCTGTATCGCTCGTCTAAGTCAGTTGCTATCGTATCGAACATCAGCAGTAATTAACTGTTATGGTAGTTTCACTATGTCTGAATTCCATGGAAATATTGACAAATTGTTTAAGTTAACTGAGCTCTGGTAGTTTCACTATGGATTTTGTGGCAATGGTTAACTGGAGACTGAATAGAAGTATACAAAAGTCTGTCCCTGTAGAAATTGTGTAAATATTTTTATAAATGTGTTTGTGTGTGTTTATGTATGTATGTAGTTATATATATTTGCTTGTATATTTTAATATTTATAAAAAGATAAACATGATCAAGTATTTTATCTCATTAAACCTTTGCTGCAACATCTATGTGGGGTACATGGCTTTGCATTTAGGGCATCGTAGTCCCAATTGCAAGATTATAGTTTCAATTCCTGGTCAGTCCCTCTGAGGCCTTTTACACTTGAGACAGTAATGTCCAGTTGACTTACTACTATAACACCTGTAGATTTTTCCCAGGTACCCACGAGTTATTATTTATAAAGAGGCTCCAACCCTCCATTTAATTTAAAAGGAAAATACAATTATTTTGAAGACACGACATAGGAAATAATTAAAAACTAGTTTGTAATTAATAAATTTAAATGTCATAATGATGGAATGGCATCATAGAAATTCTGAAATTGTTAGAATGTGATGTGACATGTCTGTCATGGTATACCTAGGTCAACAGACAAGGAAATGTCAATCAATTTGTGTTCACATCAACCATATTGCATGACTTACAGTGTGTGTCTGTGTGTGTATATATACACACGTATACATACAATATATATACATAATGCATGTGTGTGTGTGTGTGTGTGTGTGTGTGTGTGTGTGTGTGTGTGTGTGTGTGTGTGCCAATCTGCAGATATTTCAAATTGGTGTAGAAACTAATGATGACTGTAACGTGTAGAAATAAAACAAAGAAGATTTACGCAGAGAAAGAAACGGTGTAAGTGGGTGGAATGGAGTCAGTGTTGCTATATTTTTTTTTGCTTGAAGTAATTGTAAAATGTGTTGTTGTTGTTGCGATTGTGGTGCTATTTGAAGACTTGTGCTGCCACTAGATCAATAACTGCATGGCGGCCACTTGTGGAGCTTATCTAGGTTGAATATATTCTGATATTCCACTAGCACTCAATACTAAACATCAACTTAATATATGAACGGATTGATAGAGATTTACAACTTATTTCTAACCCCCCCTCCCTCTCTCTCTCTCTCTCTCTCTTTCTGTATAAATGCACACACACACATTCTACATATATATTCAATCATGTACATATATATTCTTCTAAACTCATTACTTCCATGCAAATACACACATATCTATATATGTATGTACATAGGTTTGTATATATGTGTATAAATATATGTATGTATACATACATATACATGAATATATGTATGTATCTCTCTCTCTCTCTCTCTCTCTTGCTTCACACACACACACACACACACACACACACACACACACACACATATATATATATATATACCATAAAATGTCAGGAGGTACGAGAAGTGAATATATTTATTTAGACACTTGTCATCCTTAGGGTTACGGCTGTTTCGCAGCTTTCATCATGTGATAATAATTTCAGTGTAAAATAAATTATGTTTCCATGTCTGAGTTAATATGAATACTACGCATTATACAATACAGTTGTATATTTACAAATCAGTGCAGATAAAGAAAACTAACTTGTCAGATCACTAGAACATCATGGTTACGCCAATGCTTCAACTCTATGTGGTCTGCTAGGCAGGTCTGATAGAGAAGCCTTACACGATAGCCACATGATTCTATGAATTCATACATTACACTACAAACTTATATATATATAAATGTCTGTGTATATATGTGTGTGTATATATAATACACACATACATACATATGCATGTTTGTGTGTGTGTGTGTGTGTGTGTGTGTACTGGTGTCACAAAAAAGAACCCAGTACACACTGTAAAGTGGTTAGCATTAGAAAGGTTATTCAGCCATAGAAACCATTCCAAAGCAGACATTGGATCATGATGTAATTCTCCAGTCCATATACCAACATAGAAGACAGACATTAAAAGCTGCTGTTGCTTATGATGATGATGATGATGGTGATATGTGTGTGTCTGCATTTATTCACACACACACACACACACACACACACACACACCATATTCATTCATAATTTATCTCTCTGTATCACAAGTCCTCCCTAAAACTGATCTAACACTCTTCTCTGAAAGGGTCAACTGTTTTATCCAACTACATATGATATTTGTGGCCTGGGGTGGGAGCAAGGGTGGTTGTGTTGTTAAGAAGTTTACTTTGTAGTCAAGTACATTTGGGTTTGATTGCACTGAATGACACCTTTAGCAAGTGTTCTCTAGCATTTGGGGTGACTAGTCCCTTAGGGTGTCATTTGCTAAATGGAACCTGAACCTGTGTCAAAGCCTTTCTCTCTCTACATTGCTGGCAAGAAAGGTAGTTTCTCTCAGAATGAAAGGAAGTTTATAGAATGCTACATGGTAGTGCGACATGGGCTTTGAATGTAGGGGACATGAGGAGAGAGGAAAGAAATGGAGAGGGCATGTTTTGTTGGATGTGCGGTTTGAGTGTGTGCATGAACGTGCTGTGAGAAAAGTTGAGTATAAGAGGAATCAGATGTCGTGTGCAAGGAAGGAAGACTGCACTGATATGGACATGTGGTGCATGTGGATGAGTGCAGCTGTATAGAAGAGACATGCCAATCACTAAACATGGGTGGAGCTTGGGAACAAGAAGACCACTGCATGGCACCTTGGTCAAGGGTCATTTAGTGGCTTGGCTAGGCTTGGCTTGGCTCAGGCCTTGTAAGTGAAAGTGGAAACCCTTCAAGGTGGTGCCTCAGCATGGCCTCTGCTTCTCAATGCTGACTGACCTCTGAAAACCTCCACCCTGGTACTTCTGCCTCACTGGCTTTCATCTGTCATATTGTGTCCTGCTCCTTAGGGCTCACACTAACCACAACATCCAGCCCTTCTTCCTCCCCACGATGTCTAGAATTCTTTTTCTGCAGTTATTAAACCAAAATGCTAACCAATATTAGTGTCACTGGTCTTGGAGGTTCTGTGATGGCCGGAGGCTCAGATCCAGTCTCTTCTCACCCAATCACAGTAAATCACACTTCATGATGATGTTGAACTCTTCATCAAGAGTTTAATTACAGCCATTAATTACAATGCTGATAATGATAATGATGGTAAAATTTAATTATAGTAACACTACTAACTTTAAATACATTAATTATGTTAGTGTTAATGATGGCCAAATATAATTACATTAATTAAAGCGTCCCAATGATAATGGAATATAAATACATTAATTATAAGGTCATTGTTGATTGAATTAATTATAGTGTCACTGTTAATGATGGTGAAATATAATTACTACCCTGGGGTACATCATGGATGTAGACATACAGTTAAGATGGTCACTTGACATCTAGTCTCAGGTGCAATCCCACTGTGTGGCACCATGTCAAGTGTCTCCTACAATAGCTGTGGATTGACTTGAAACCTTGAGTGGTATTTGCTGAATGGAAGTTGTATGGTAACCTTCCAGGGAGAGTCATTCTGTTCTTGGGTGATAAAGTTAATCTTTTACATGGTTTAATGCTTCCACCAGGCCCTTGTGTAGTTTTAGCAGAGTCCACTCTGGCCAGAGGGGAACTTTCTCCCATTCATCTTGTAGACCTTGGGAAGGGTCATAAATGTTGACCTTCATCTTCTTCATCACCATTTAATGTCTGCCTTCCTTGCTGGCATGGGTGGGACGGTTTGACAAGAGCAGGCCAGGCAGAAGCCTACACCAGTCTTCTGTAACTGTTTTGGCAGGATTTTTACAGCTGGATGCCCTTCCTAACCCCAACCACTCAGCAGAGTAGACTTAGTACTTTTTACATGACACAAGCACAGGCAAGGTCAGTTTTGGCAAGGTTTTTACAGCCAGATGCCCTTCCGAACACCGACCACTTTACAGTGTGGACTTGGTGCTTTTTAAGTGGCCCCTGCACTGACAGGGTCACCAAGTGACTTGCAGGACAAAAGGAAAAAAAAACTCTTTTGAGAGGGGAGGGGGCATTGGAGGAGGTGTTCTTGTATTGGATGATGGAAAGGTTATAGTGAGGCAGAGAGACAGAAACAGGTGTGCTGCTGCAAAGGAAATATGTGGTTACCCAAACTGAGGGAAGTGCAGAAAAAGGAGGAGAGAGAGTGGGGGACAGCAGGATGGAGATGGTGGCAAAGTGCCAGGCATAGACACAATGGATGAGGATCAGAATATAAATGGGAAGAGAGAGATATAGATGGTGGTAAGTGCCAGGGCATACCCTTGAGGTTCGAACTCCATAATATAAGTGGCAGGATATTGTGACGGAAGCATGATTAAAGAGCAATGATACAGGGCACAGGGCCAAGAGGACTGGATTGGGGAGTGGGAGGAAAGCCTGGTGCATGAAGTGGAAATGTGAGGAAGGGAAGAGATGCATTAGAAAATTACTATTTGTAAATCTCACAATGAGAGTTATTCAGCAACAATACCTTACTTGAGACAGGTAACAAGGGTTAGCATGAGGAAAAGCATTTGGCTGTAAAACAATCCCTGAAAACCATGTTTGTGTCACCCATGCCAACATGTGTTAAACAAATGGACATAAAAATCAAGGAATAAATGAATATGAACTTCTGAAATAATTAGTTGCATCATAAAGATATGATCAATAATGTGTCTACCTTAGACTTCAAATCTTTTTCACCTACAACCATTCTCGTTCTTTTTCATTAAGATATTTTAAAGGTTAAAAACTCTTCCATAATTGTTAGGAAAAAAAAAAAAAGCTGAAGACTCCTTTGTATCCAAAAGGACTTTAGTCTTTTTTCTATCATCCACTTACTGTCACCTTGACAATAATCCATGTATTAAAATTAAAAATGTAAGCTGATCCCTTGTCTTCTGACAGCTACAGTCTTGTTCAGATTGGAAAGAGATTAAATAAGATAATGCTAGGAAAAGTTAATGGTTATTTGTGGACAGATTCCAAGAACAAAACATTCATGTTAAGTAGGATTAGTTAACTGACGACTATGATGATTTGTCTTAATTTCATTGACTTTGAAATTGGTTTTGAGGAAGATGTAGATTTTTGTACACATTTGCTTACATCATTGACTGATAATCAGAATGAGGGATAATTTCAAATCTGCATTTCTATTAGTATAGTTAGTATCCTCATAATTAACATGGGAAAGAAATAATTGATCAAATTAATTATTTAACATTATGTTGTGAGAAGAAGAAAGCATTAGTTCAGTGACTCTCATTTATTCTGGTCTTTGCTAGGATGGGAGATAACTGTAAACATGTTTTAGTCTTTTTAACCCTCCTCAGTGCAGCCTTTTCATTTTTTTTTTTATCTATTTGGTCATCAGAAAGGAGCCATGCCTATGGCCACCACTGACTAGTATGACTGGATCAAAGATAGGAGAGCTTCCCTCATCTACATGGACACCTGAGACACTTAGTAAAACCTTAGTTTTTAGTTGTTCTGACTGTTGAATGATGGCTGTGGTTTTTCTTGCATTCTTCACTTGAAATTAAGGTTCTTCCAGTTTCTTTTTTAGATAGGTATCTGCTGATGTCTTTGTTGTATAAGCAGCAGTAGTAGTAGTAGTAGTAGTAGTAGGTATTATAGTAATTACTTGATTGTATTTTTTTGAAATGACCTACCAGTGAAATTGTTTGTGACTGGACTGAAATATAAATCCTTTCCTTGTATAGTTGAAGATTACCATTTGCAGGCATTGGTTGAACTGTTCAATAGAATCCGATGAGTCCAAGTATTGCTCCAGTGTCTGCTTTGGTAAGGCCTCTACAACTGAATGCCCTTCTTAATGCCAACTGCCTTACAGCATAGACTGGATACTTTTTTCATGCCACCAGTATTAGTGAGGGCACCACCCAGCTTGTAAGACCTGCAGCTGATGATATGTGCATCTCTGATCACAAGCATCATGGAAGAATTCTTTCGGGTTTGGATAATTCACCTTTGGAAACATCAGTGTTTCATTCAAAATCCTTAAACAACCCTAATTCAGAGACCTTTTGACTGGGAAAAGCTACTTGACCTGAAGAAAATTCTAACTGGGCCCCACCTGCAAGGTCATGCACTGTTAATCTTGATATGAGCTCACTATGTTGCACACACATGGTTGAGATGCATGTGCCTGGTGTACCCTTATCAGACGGGTAGTCATGATGGGTATACTGGGCTTCATATATTTGTACCCCAGTGTCACTTTGATGGCATGCACTGCTCTCTCATTCAATAATAATAATAATAATGATAATAATAGATCTATATTGATATAATAATATAATTATATAACAATATGAATCTCTGACATGATAATGAGTGTCATAGAATGAGTTGGCCAAGCATTATGGTTATTAGACAACAGAATCACAGACATTCCTCGTTAGTATATATTTTGTCCAGACATTCCTCGTTAGTATATACTTTGTCCATATATTACTTGTTAGTATATATATTTCACTTGATTCTAATTTCTGCAATGTTAATTATATTTAACACTGGAGCTACTAACAACTTCCTCTATTAAATGTCTGCTACAATCTATTTTACCATTTTGGCATTTGATTCCTCAGAGATCTAACACTTAATAATTCACTACAGACACACACAGCTCTTAATTCTTTTGCCAAATTAGATAATTCTGTGCTTTGTTGCAGATGCTGGAATGGCTTTGTGGTTAGGAAGCTTGTTCTACAACCATGTAGTACGAGGTTCAATTCCACTGCACAGCTCATAGGGCAAGTGTCTTCTACCATGTCTTTGAGTTATCCAATATCTTGCAAGTGGAAATGGGTTGGCAGAAAAATGTGCTGAGGCTCATCACTCACACACATGTGCATATATGTATATATGCATATTTATATATATTTATGTGTGTGTATCTATCTATCTATCTATCTATCTATCTATCTATCTATCTATCTATCTATCTCTCTAGCCATTCAGGAATGTATATATTTATACGTACATTTATAAAATATGTGTGGATGGTCCTCCATCAGTTTCTATGATGACTTTTCAGTTATTCATTCTACTGAATTCTATTCTCATTGAATAATATCTGTAAGTGGCTGAGTACTCCACACACCTATGTACACTCAACATAACTCCCAAGCAGAATCACCATGATACCCGTACGTAACAAGGCCGAACCTTTTCAATTCCAGACACCATCCATCCGACCGGTTTCTCTTCAATTTCCATCTCTCCAGTGTTACTCACAAGACATGGGGTCAGCCTCAGTTAAAAGGTGCCATACTGTGGGACTGAACCTGGAATCTCATGGTTGTAAAGTAAACTTCTTGACCATTCAGTCATACTGCAGCTGGTTTTGTGGGTAGGGGGTTGGGCTGTTGATCAGTGGGGTGGGGTTTGTGTTTGGGATTTGGTAGTGTGTTGTATCCTTGAGCAAGGCATTTTATTTCCCATTGCTCCAGTCTCCTCAACTGTAAATGAGGACCAACCAAGTGGTGCTGGTGCAACCCTTTCTTCCTCCAATTATCGACCACATTGTTGATATTCTGCTGGTTGAAGGAATGACTGGGCTGACGGGTGTGTCTGCCTGACACCACAGAGATTTTCAAGACACAGTGAGAACATGAGATGTGCTGTGAGATCATACTCGCTGGTGAAAGAAGGCTGCAGTACATAGACTGACATACATACACATACTTAGAAATATGTGTATATACACGTATATATATATATATATATATATATATACGCTCACATATAGCATAGCTTGGGTATTATTAATGCTGTTTCTAGCTACCCTATTAATAAAGGATGTCAGATGTAATAAAGTCACAAAGTCACCCACAATAAATGTTTATTTGTTAAAAATTAATGATTTATGACAAACTGCTGCAGGTTTCAACCCATTGACCTCATTGAACAAATGTAATAAAAGGACTGAGTTGCAGAATAAGTAAATAAATAGGTTCTGAGGAAATGTAGAAGGTTTGGGATGTGTTGGAGGAGAGAATCGCACAGGGGTTGAACATTTCATTAAGGAGGAGTTTTCTGTTGCTAGTTTTACTTTAATTACATTTTATTTGATTTACATGTATGTGGGTGATGAGACAGACAGACAGACAGACAGAGTTAAATAACAATATAAAAGTGAAAGAGAAGAGAAAGAGTGAATGAGGAGAAAGTTTCTAAGGCAAACGTTTTCCATTTGATAGCTGCTTATTACAGAGGATTATATTTGAGATGGTGAGGTGTTGAAAGCTAGAAGAGAGAGAGCTTTAGTTGTAATATATCTTGGTGTGAATGTGATGTTTAAAAAAGATTAAAATAAAGAGATCAGTGGGTTGATGGTAAAACCTAAGATCATACTAAGAAGAAAGTGAATGCATAAGAGGTTTGGGATGAGTTTATTAGGAAAAGGTCACTGTTTTTTTTATTATGGAATAAAACAGAACAATTCTAATAAATCTATGAATAATATTTACCTTAAACTTATACAAGATCAATAAACTGGCAGGTTGAATTAAATATATGATTGATTGGTTAAACTTTTAAAGAAGGCACTGCCCCCAAGATAACTGCAGTCCAGTAGCAGCATGAATCTATTAGAAGTTTGACCAATTATCAGGGTCAGTTGTGGATGTAGAAGAGCATCTGAAATACATTTGTACAATATTGAGCCAGGGATGTGGGAATTATACGAACGGAAATCTGATATTTGTTGATGAGAATATTTTAACATTTTCTCTATTCTGATCATCATCTTTCTAAACCTGATAGAAATTAGTCTTTTTTTGTGGTTGGAGAGGAAATGTCAGCTATGTTAGCCTGACAAGCACTCACACACACACACACACACACACACACACACACACACACAC
>NC_069001.1:39692522-39702473 GCF_001194135.2 Octopus bimaculoides
CACACACACACACACACACACACACACACACACACACTCACATGTATACATACATATCTACAGATGTGTACATGCACACACATGCATGCAGACACACAAACCTCTCTCTCACTCTCTTTCTCTCCTTCCACTTATTCCATCAATTATTACAAGGGAGCCTGTACATGGTCATTTGACCTGGTGAAAATAGCAGTCAAATCTCCTTCAAATTACACCTGTTGTCATTTAAAAAATAAAGTATATATTGTCTAATGCAGTCTTAGACATGGACATGCTTGGAATGTCGTTTCTCATAAATCTGTGTGATCAAGATCAGAGCTGACCCGGGGCTAAACACCATACCAATAAGGGAGCCTCTAGGTAGTAACTCCACTTGCAAGTAATAGTAATTAAATCTCTCTCTAATCACATCCTGTGTCTCTAGGTTTTTAAGAAATGGCAAAGTATATAAGGTATAAAGTAGTCAGGAAGACCCCTAAACAATGTGATGGGTATGGCTGTAATACTTTTGATCGTAAGGTTTACTGAACCAGGGTTGAACTAGGGTTAAAGTTGAAATCTTCGTTTCAACGAAGCAGTTTGACTTCCTCTTATACAAGACATACTCAGTGATAATTATTAATTAAAATCAGATATTAATTAAGGCTTTGACTTCTTATTAATCCCCAATAATAAAATACATTTAAATTCAAACTTCTGGCTGATAAAAGAAATACAGGGGATTTGTTTCCCCTCTTCTTCAGTCCATTCTAATAGGAATTTGACATGAAAAGAAAGTCAGATTCTTGCCATGTTCTTCGAAGTCAAGAGCTTCTTTCTTTTCTTTTTCTGAGTATGGTTGTGGGGTTAAGAAGTCTACCCCTATATACTTGAGGTTTTTGTCCCAACTTTTATAGCCTTGAGGCCAATGAAAGTCTTTTAAGTAAAAGTCATCACCTGACTTCATGCAACCAATGGGTATTTAGGTACTTTTCGCAGCAGAATTGATTCTGTCGTTGTCTGAGATAGCTTCCTTCCTACCAGTCTCAGGAATTTTGCAGATGCTGGGAGGGTGGCACTTCATCTTTTAAAGTATGAAAACAAAGAATCTGCTAACTTGGAGGTTAAGTTAACCTTTAGATTAACATTGCAATCGGCAAATCCAGAAAAGCTTCGTTATAAATCTGGTTTGCTGAAAAATATCAACATTTTCTCCTTCATTTATTGAAGTGATATTTACTGTTTGTCTCATTTGTAGTTGTGAAGATGAATTAAATAAACACAATCTGAAATTTCATTAAGAATTATGTGCAACATTCTTAATTATGATATTAATTAATGCACAAGTATATTTAATGATTTAGCTTCACCAGCAGAAGTCTGCTTGAGAAGTGTGTTCAGTAACTTCAAAATCTATTTGACTAAATCCCAAATCTACATCAAGTGATTTTCAAACGATTAGAATGATCTTATTAAGTCTGCCTCTTCTCTCAATACCTGATAATGTATGTGGCTGTGTGTGTGTGTGTGTGTGTGTGTGTGAATGTATACATTATTGTAGCAGATACTTAAGTCTTCCTTGCCATACGTACTACTATATATTCATGTACACACATCACTTGATATGGAATTGTTTATTCCTGATGCTTTCAATATTAGTTATAACAACAAAAAAAGGTTCAATACTGTAATTAGGGGTTAAATATTAAGGTTTAACACGCTTTCTCTTTCCAAGCAAATAGCTTTACAGGCATTTGTTGAAGTTGACTGTAGCAGCCATATCAGTATTTACCATCAAAGTGTTGCGACTGCAATATTTGTAAAGTACTGCTAATATACAGCTAAGATGCCAGTAGAGGTGCACTACTAACATGTGTTTACACTGGTGCTCTTTGATACTGTGTGCATATATCAACGCTCTGTCACCTGGCAACCATTGATCGACAACCTAGTTCACTGGTTTGCAATACCAAGCTACTGTCTGTCAACCAGATGTTGCTCTGTACCTCAACCCCCCCCCCCCACACACACACACACACACTTCACCCTGTCCCATTATTTATATATGATATTGCTTTTATTACATACTCTCATACACAACACATTTATTTTCTTGTCATCTCCATTCGTTATCTAGCACTAATTATATTACAGACTTTCATTCTCTTTCATTTCTCCTTTCTATATTATAGGATGGGCAACATATTTGATTAGGTTTGATTTTTTTTTTCAAAATTCTATAATATTGAACACATTGATTACGACTAACATCATTGTCATAGATGTCAATTATTAACGCTAGATATACCTTGTATAAGAGGGAGCTCTGGTAGCCCTGTTTATGAAGCAGTGGTAACTCTGTATTACAGGGTACAGACTATATATAAGAAGGATCTAGGGTGACAGCCCTGTATAGGGAGTTGTTATAGTCTATGTAAGAGGGAGCAAGAGTAGCCCTGTATTTTTAAGTACAGGCAAAAAGAGAGCTAGGGGAACCCTGTATGACTAGATATAGTCTATGTAAAAGGGAGCTATGCTGTCCCTGCAAATTGCAGAACTTAAAAGAATGTAATTGATCTGGGATATTTGCAGCGTATTTTGGATTGTTTTATCTTGGTTTTATGTCTCACTAGAATGGAGATTACCTTTCCGTATTCTGGAGATGATAAAATGTGAATGTATATAAAGCTGAGGGGTTAAGAAGTCCCAGGGTGTGATGTATGTGACACCTAGTGTTTAGAAAAAGAATTAAAATATGAAAGTTTGATGGAAGGTTTTAATTTAGATCACTTCAAGTTTGTGCAATTAACCAGGGATGGTGATAGGCAGGTTAGTATCAAGAGGGTTAAACATTTAGTTGAGATGCCTGATGGTTAAACCAGATTGTTCCGGAAAGTTGAGCTCCTCCAATTTATGTGGTTTCAGGATAACTGGAGGCACATTCTCTAAGCTGGTCGTTGGGATTAAAACTTTATATCTCTGTGCTTTTAATGGTTGATCCCATTATGTAACTCTTTAGACATACATGTTCTGCCATAACCGAAATGCTTGTGAGGTAACACTTCTACAAGAGCCAAACATTTGTGACAAAGTGGATTTCACTAATAGCACTCAAAGTGACCAATGGTGATGTTAAATTGTGCAGGAGATTAAATCTACTAAATGCAGAAAAGAACCAGGAACAGTCCCTCCTCCATTGGGCTTCTACACATTTTCCTTTTATCAAATTCCATTTATTTATTTATTTACAAAGTTTTGGTTAACCTGATGCTATATTAGAAAGCAATTATTCAGGGTGCAATGAAATCAAACCCTGAGCCTGCACTTTCAAAACCAACTTCTTAACCATTTATAGGAAGAACTTCCCTTGTTCAATATGTGGGAAGCTTTAAACCAGTTAAACTAGTTTTGAAAGACAAATAGAAGTTTGTAAAACAAAACATGGATCTATAGTCTGTTATGAATATCATGTTTAGCAGTAAGTAATCCTTTTGAAATCAACAAACCTGACACTTTCTCTGGTTTTATTGTTTTAAAGTGTTTTGATTTCACTGAAACTATCCATCATAATTTTATGCAAAGTACACTTGTTAACTTACATTCCACTTAATATACCAATGTCTTTAGTTATGATCCAATGTTCCAGACACCAGCTTAATATATCAATATATATATATTTTATACTCTTAATATTATCTTAATAATAACAAAGTTTGTTATTTTGCTAAATCCCTTCATATTCTCAATTAGTAGTAAAAATAATTCCTGTTCTGAGAAGGAATATTTCAATGGAAATAGAGCCACAAAATGTATCTTAGTTGTCAATCCTTTTGGTAAAGATTATCACCCCACTCCTGGTTTCAAGGACGACTTTGTGTTTCTGGAAATGGTTACCAATCCAATTGTCATCCTCATCATCATTTAACGTCCATTTTCCATGCTGGCATGAGTTGTCAATACTCTGATGCTAGTTTCTTGAAGATTCTTGGTTTCTGTAACTCCTTCTTATGTTCAGTGCTTGCCTGACTTTAGTCTGTTGGAATTCCCATCATATCTATGATACTTCATAGAAATATTGATTTCAGATTTTGGCACAAGGCCAGCAATTTAAGGGGAGGGGGTAAGTCAATTGCATCATCTCCAGTGCTCATTTTTACCTCATTCGTTTACATATTTCATGTTATTTACATCAATGGTGATGCCCTGTACCCATATATGTATATATGGTCTTATTGTCTTCCGAATTCTGCTTCCAAAGGGTTAATCTATGTCCCCAGGATTCCAAAATTGAGTGAAAATGTGTTTCAAACAGATGTGAGGGTTAGTAAGCAATATTTTTATGTCCATCCTTGAAGTAAGTAATAAACCCTTTTGTCTTTCTCTTCTTTGGGTTCTCCTTGACCAGTGTGTCTTTGACCCTTTTAGACATATCTTCGATCCAAGTCCCCCCCCTCATGCTTCTTAACCTAACTCCAGTACTCTTGACCTCATTTTATATCTGGACAGGGTCAGGTTTCAACAGGAAAATGAGGCTGACATGGATCCGCTTAAATTTAATTTGTTACAATCCTCATCATTATCATCATCCACTTTATAAATATAGTTTCTCTTCTCCCTATTTATTTACCCCACCCCACCTCAGTATTATACTATCTAACCTTCAGTTTGACCTTGACGTTTTCGATTTAATTTTTCACAGTATACTCATGAGTAAATGTGGTGCTACTCTGAGTACTAAATAACAGTGAATTACTCAACTTAAAAAGACTTTGTGTGTACTGATTTGTATTGTATATTTGTTAATTACTGTGTTATTAATGAAGCCACCTAATTCAAAAGACTGTTTGGTTTTGGTATCTGTTTATAATCCATTCATAAGTAAGTGAAATAACATCATTGTGTGTTATTTTTATTGTTATTTAAATTTTAAAATGTTGAAAAAGTTATTTTAAATTTCTTCTTTTATCATAGTTGAAATGTAAACTTTAAATACTGAGCAAAACAATGGGAGGAAATTTACTTTGAACATGTTAGCAGGGGTTAATGGAACAAGGCTGGGAACCCTTGTCTTGGAGAACACTCCCCCATTCCTATTAGGAATTTGACTTATTGTGAAAGATGGTGAGATTCTCTGAATTCTGTGATAATATTTTGCCATGTATCAGATAGGTTTATAGCAACCTTCAATAAAATTTCCTCCCTCAGTTAATCATAAATCATTATTCATATTATTTCTCAACTTTTTTCTTTTGATTATTTCCTGGTTTACTATAATATATGGTCATATATGCCAAACATTTGTATAACTTTCAATCACATTTGTTTTAAAAGCTAAACATTATATAACCATGTCAAATTTTTTATAATTTTCTCTTCAGTATGGCTTTGTCATCTGGCATTTAACTTCAATGTTTTCGTTCATAAAGATGTTTCTCTAATTTTGCTCCATGTCTTCAGGTTGGGCTGTTTTCTCTCATTCGTGGTTTTTGTCATTAATTCTTTGATTTACACACACCTTCACTAAAACAGCTGATAAACATATTCTAATTATTTCTTTTTATTCTTAATATATTTATATCACTATCTTTATTATATATCATCTATATTCTATTTCATTCATTATTGTTTTATATATTTCCAATAACAAATGCTCATCTTCCTGTTGTCATTCTATGTTCTTCCATGTGTATAAACCATTATTTCCTTAACAAATGTTCCACGCCATTTGAATACATGGTCTTATTGACTATCATTGCGAACTGTATCGTGTTGGCTCTGGAAGAACATCTTCCCAATAATGACAAAACGCCTCTAGCAGTCCAGCTGGTAAGTGGATAACATTTCTTCATTTTTACATTTCATTCTTCCATCTTATGAAGACCTTTTGCTTTGGAACTACCTATTGCTTATTAGACATTTATGAATGCCTGTATTTACTATACATTTGGAAATGCCTATTGCTTCCTATACGTTTATTAATAACTATTCTTCCTATACATTTCAAAATATAATTTCTAATGCGTTTAGAAATATCTATTCTTCCTATTCATTCAGAAATATCTATTTTTTTCTTATAAATTTACAAATACTTTTTGCTCCCTATTCATTTGGAAATATCTGGTGTTTCCTAGACACATATTATTATTCATTCATTTGCATAGCTACACATTCATCAACATGTAGTTGTGGAGTTAGCTTCACAACTCTATAACCTAGATTCAATCTCATGTGAAACTTTGGCCAAATTGTTTCCTACTGTAGCCTTAGGTTGACCTAAGTCATGTGAGTGAAGGAACATCCACCATTTTGATGTCACAGATGTTAGAGGACTTCGTGAAAGTCATAAGAACAACGTCCAGGCATGGCTGTGTGGTTAAGACATTTGCTTCCCAACCACATGCTTTTTGGGGGGTCAAAACGTCTGATCATAGGGAAATATTACTTTGCTTCAGAACAAATAAGGGTTGGTGACAAGGGGCATCTGGCCATAGAAAATCTACCTCAGTAAATCCCATCTGACCCATGCAAGCATGGGAAAGTGGACGTTAAAAGGATTTTAATAGAAGCCCAAACCTGCTCAGGTTGTTACTCTGAGTTTCTCATTTCCAATTTTCAGATGAAAGTAAAAACAAATGAACATTATCAAGACATCTCTCTCTCTCTTTCCCTCCCTCCCTTTCTCTCTCTCTGTATACACACACACATATATATAGATAGAGAGAGTGGGTAAGTCATAAAACTGAGACTGTTTTCTAACAAGAGCATTCAGAAAGTTTTTTTAAGGAAAGACGATTGCTATTTATTCATTTATTTTGTATTTCATGATTGTGAGAGATCTTAATGAAGCTAAGATTATTTCTTTTCCAAATTTAGTGGGAATTTTGAAATAAAATGCACTCTTAAATGTTATTGACTTAACAAGGTACACCTGTGTCTGTTTAATTCTCCAAAGCCCTATTGTTTGACTAATTAATACCAAATCAATACTGAACTATCTACCTAAACTCATTTGACTAACAGCAGCAGCTAAATCTTTCCACCACTAAAATGCATATTGATTTGGGTACCAAGATCTTGTTTCTCGAAACCTAATCCTTTTGGCAACCTTCCCACCTGAAATCAAGATGGTTATTTCAGTGAGATAACTATCTGAAGAAGTGCACAGCTCGTTAAGTTGTAGAATGGAGACAAATTTCTCACGAATCTACTGCTCTGATTTCAAATGTTGCAAAGACTCCCCCACCTCCCTCTACCTCCATATGTGTGTGTGTGTGTGAATATATAAACCTATATAAACTATGAAAGTGAAAATAGTTTTTCAAGTAACAAATTCCAGAGAAAGGCAAACTTCAACTTGTCTTGGTAATTGGTTCTAAGACATTCAACTCAACTTAAAAAATGATGTAACACACACACATACAAAAAAGAAAACCAATTTGGAAATGATTTATTTGCTTATATCTGTCTTAATAAATGTTTTGTATATATTTCAACATGTATTTTATTTAATTTTTTTCACTTCAGTATTTTTTTTAGGTGTTTTTCTTTGTAATTTTTATGTTTTAAATAAGTTTGCTGAAATTGGCATAAAATCAGATGAATTGACTAACTTTGAGGTTTATTGTTTTCCATTAATTTTTTTTTAAACAAAAAAAAAACTATAAAGGATTGATGTAAAGTCAAAAAAAGACATAACTTTAAATGATGTACATTGAGTTATGACTGTATTTTGTTAAGTTCTAGTTTCATGTTGTCTTTTTTTTTTTTGTCAATTTGACAGGAGGCCACAGAGTTCTATTTCCTTGGAATATTTTGTGTAGAAGCATTATTGAAAATTGTTGCTTTAGGATTTGTCTTACATAAAGGGTCGTATTTACGCAACGTCTGGAACATCATGGATTTTGTAGTAGTTGTCACAGGGTAAGTAGCACAAAATACTACAAATTTCACTTTTACTTTGGTTCAAGAAACACAATGAGGTGACGCTGTTGCTTGTTGTTTGGTTTTGTTAAACGACCACCAAAGTTAAGCGGATTGGGTGATTAGGATGCTTGCTTTGCAGTAATGTGGTTGTGAGTTTGGTTCCATTACACAGCACTTTGGGTAAATGTTGTCTACCATAAACATAGGCTGAAAATATCATGTGGGAAGAATTTGGCTGACAGAAACCGTGCAGATACCTGTCAGTTTGTGTGTGTGTATGTGTGTGTGTGTTTGTTGGCATGATATATACACATTGACAAGAAAACAAATGAATGATGTCCTTTAAGATGTTTGTTCTGCATTGAATCACACTCCATTATCATTGTTGCATTTTAGATACAGCAAACCAGTAATTAATGAGTTGTAAACCCGCGATAGAAATATTTAAAAAAATATTGAAATATTCAGAATTCTCTGTTGCTGCTTTCCTTTAAATGAAAACCATGTCTTCATAGAGTAAAGTTACTTGGGCAGAACTTTTGTAATGTTTCTTTGAATTTCTTGTAGATTAGTCTTCAATTCCCATAAAAGAGTAAATTATGGAACAGTTCTTATTTCATTTCAAATTATTTTACAGATTTATTTCAATATTTCCTACGAGTAATTCGTTTGATTTGCGGACATTACGGGCAGTCAGAGTACTGCGGCCATTAAAATTAGTTTCTGGAATTCCAAGTAAGTAAAGGTTTCATCCATTTATGTCTGTGTTTTATATCATCATCATCATCATCATCATCATGTGTTTGTGTTGGGCACAGTGACCAGTGTCCTGTTCATTCCCTTCTGTCATCAATGATCTAAGCTGTCATCAGTCACAGCACCTGAGTCCACTACCACAGTTTTAATTTGGATTTTGGAAAAACACTCCTCATTCATCCTCCCATGGATAAGTCTCCAGATGATGACTTAGCTGGTGGTTATCACTGGGTATCCCAGACACTACTTGGCCATCTGTATTCCTGCCATCTTATTGCTCGATTATGGAAAGTCACCTGACTCTCACTTGATGCACACCATTTCTGATGTATATCAAAACTGATATCTTCTGGAATACAGAAAAAGCAACAAACAGAATTGGTTACAATTGCTGTTGTATATAACATTGGAATTTAGATTTTGATAGAGATTAGAAATTATATAAAGACAATCAAATATATTTCACAGTTAACATTGGTAAACAAGGAATAAGTAAAAGACAGCTGCTCTGGGGGGGGTTAAGAGGTTTGTTTTGCAGCCCTGGGGTACCAGCTTTGCCCTCTGTGGAACTTTGAGTGAGTATCTTCTACCATAACCTCTTGTTAACTAAGTATATAGTAACACTGTGTGTATTTAATAATATATCAGATATATGGTAATATAGTATGTATATACTAATATATCATGTATGTAGTAATATAATGAGTAAAATATAGTAAATGGAAACTGCATGGAAGCCTGTTTGAAAATAATGTCTCTGCTTTTAGGGATAGGCTTAAACTTAGTTTAACATTACCAGTTGGTGGTTAGGTTTTTTTTAATAAAGTCCTCTTTGTTACAGACTTTTACGTCTTTGAAGATAATTTTCTCCCTTTCTGCCATGAGTCAGTGGGGCCATGGAAAGAATCAGAGAGGATGTCCTTCCTCTTTGACCTCAACTATTAATAAACAACATGGCCTCACTTGATGGATCTTCCTTCAGTCTCAAGAATAAGCATTCAATTGTTCAATCAACAACCTCTTCATTGAATTAACTTATATGTGGTTGAGTATTCCACAGACACATGTACTCTTCAGGCAGTTCTCTTTCAAATCAGCATGACACAATGTTTGATGAAGTGGAACATTTGAATTACAGATATAAACCATTTGATAGGCTTCTACACAGTTTCCATGTTCTTAGTTTAACTTATGAGTCCTGGGTTAACACAAGACTGTGATAAAAGATGCCTTGCAATGGGACTGAACTTCAGCACTTGATCATTGAAATGCCCACTTAGCCCCCCCCCCCCT
>NC_069001.1:39702483-39721887 GCF_001194135.2 Octopus bimaculoides
CTTCAATTAGAATGATCTTAAAGATGGTGATAACTTTAGACTGGGGGGATTTTAGGAAGCTATTTCTGGTAAAAATGCATGAAATAATATCGGTCTTCCTTCTCTTTTCAGGTTTACAAGTAGTATTAAAATCAATTATACGGGCAATGGCACCATTGTTGCAAGTTTGCCTGTTGGTACTCTTTGCTATAATAATATTTGCCATCATTGGTTTAGAATTTTATACTGGTGCTTTCCACAAAGCCTGTTTTATAAAACCAGATGACGATAGTGAAGGTAAGTGGCACCAACTTATTTATTACATCACATTCAAGATGGCCTGTGCTTCATAATACACATTAATTAGTTTAAGCTGTGGAAACTCTATGATTTTGAAGTCTTGAGTTCATCTTCAGTAAAATGTGAATATTCCAATCAGAGAAATCTATTTATTGTTAGGAGAGTGTTTTAAGGTTAAAGCAAAGAAATGTTTCTTTAAATTCTTCCAAAGTATTGTAGGACAGGAAAATAACTACAAATCATTTTGATTAATAAGTAATCAAGAAGAAAAATTAATTTCTAAAACTCTAAAGGATATATGCAAATATATTTGATTTGACTTTTGCAGATAATATAGAATATGGTGATGAAGAAACTATCCGGCCTTGCGCAGATGAGGGTAATGGCTATCACTGTCGAGCAAATATTGCTAAATGTCGATTCAATTGGGATGGCCCAAATTATGGAATTACTAGTTTCGACAACATGGGTTTTGCGATGTTGACGGTGTTCCAGTGTGTAACTATGGAAGGATGGACCCAGGTATTATATTATGTAAGTAATCAACTTTAATATTTATTCTCTTTTTACGGTTTTGAATTGTTTTTTACTAAATTGCTTGCGTCATAATGGAAACATTTTTCTATAAACTCTTCACACTTGGTTGTGTGACTTAAACAGTTGTGGCTGCCTGTTTAGATAGGTGCAGTTGTTTGGTTAATAAGGTCACTTTACACAAGAGGTTGTGGATTTGATCCCAGTACATGGCTGCTTGGGCAAGTACCTTCAGCCACAACTTCAGATTTACCAAAGTCTGTGGCTGCCTTAAGCAGACTACTTTCTGTTGATGCAATTTGGACCAAATTTCTATTGTAAGAATGTTTTGCTCCTCTGACCAAACCATAAAACAAACATCAGTTTTTCTAATCACGCAACAGTAAATTAATACCTGATCAATTCTATAATTATTGCAATTATCAAGGTCAGCTAAGATTGTGCTTTGATATATTGAAAGATCAACACTGCTTGACAGCCTCCAATGTAACAACAGGAATCACATAAGTTTTTTTTTTTTTTGTCTTGCAAGGTAAGCTCTGGCTTTAAGCCAGGTCTAGATGGATAATTAAATAAATTAAAATCTTACTCTTTTACTTGTTTCAGTCATTTGACTGCGGCCATGCTGGAGCACCGCCTTTAGTCAAGCAAATCGACCTCAGGACTTATTCTTTGTGAGCCTAGTACTTATTCTATCAGTCTCTTTTGCCGAACCACTAAGTTACAGGGACATAAATACACCACCATCGGTTGTCAAGCAATGTTGGTGGGGGGACAAACACAGACACACACATACATGTATATATATACACATATATATGACGGGCTTCTTTCAGTTTCTGTCTACCAAATCCACTCACAAGGCTTTGGTCAGCCCGAGGCTATAGTAGAAGACACTTGCCCAAGGTTCCACACAGTGGGACTGAACCTGCAACCATGTGGCTGGTAAGCAAGCTACTTACCACACAGCCTCTCCTACGCCTATAGTAACTAAATAAATTGTGATTTTGTTTTCTTTGCTGTTGAGAAATGTTTCTTATTAACTGGCTTTAGCAATCAGAAAGACTATCAAGTTTTAAAACCTGCAGACATTTCTGTTGGTTTCAACTAAGCTAATGCACAATATCGTTATGTGGTTAAGAAGTTTGCTTTGCAACTTTGTGGTTTGGGGTTCAATCTCATTGTGTGCCACTTAGCCAATTGTCTTTTACCACAGTCTCAAGTTGACCAAAACCATATGAGTGAAATTTGGTGGAAAAGAACTTGTGTAGAAGCCTGTCAGAGAGACCATTCCTGATCTTGTTCAGGATTAGGAAAATTTAATCATTTCACTGGTATAATTACTTCAGCCACCATTTCACCTTCACTTCATTTGGTAGACTCCAGTCTGTTGCAAGAATTTGTACCAAGTTTCCATTCTGGAGAAGTCTGAGGCCAATTTTCCTCTTCCTTCCCCTCTATCTCTGAAGACCTCCAAGAAAGGGTCATTGGTGCTACTCTTTTTCTCATGACTTCACCCAAAAATAAATCCCTAAATTCTCTGTTGCTGAAATTAAATCAGCTCTGATTAGGTCATGTTTAATAATTAGTTGTTGTTTTTTTATTTCAGACAAATGATGCTTTTGGAGACTCTTACAACTGGATATATTTCATACCTCTTATTATATTGGGTTCATTTTTTATGCTCAACTTAGTTCTTGGCGTCCTTAGTGGGTGAGTAGATTGTTTTGCCTCTCTCTCTCTCTCTCTCTCTCTCTCTCTCTCTCTCTCAATATGTATAATTTGTAATAATGAAGTAAAACCAAGCAATGATATTTTAAAGCATCTAATATGTACTTTTCAGATTTTGCATGGTGTATAAGAGGAAATATATCCCCTTACACAAAACCTTCTTCTGTTAATACCTTACACAATATATATATATATGTGTGTGTGTGTGTGTGTGTGTGTTTCAGTAACAATGTGGGAAATAGTGCAAATTAATGAGGACTTTATTGCTCATTGTACCTGTATGTGTGTTGGTGTGTGTTTGTGATTCAATACAATGTTCCACTCCATATTTGAATCTCCAGAAATTCTGTCCAGTCAGAATTAATCTTTCTGAAAATAAACTGTTACCAGTTAAGAGTCTGTAGTCTTGTAATTAATCACGGTGTGGGAAGTTTACATATTAACAAAGGGTCTACCAGATGTACATACTTTAATTAGAGAATATATCGACCTTGTCATAGATAGAAATCAATCGTGAAAGGCACTTGGCCAATATTGAGTATGCAACATGTTTGTTATGTTGTGGTCTACTTTGTATGGAAATAGGAAAAATGTTGATGTTTGGAAGCAGCAACTTTCCATTTAGATATCATGCTTTGCTGAGGAGTTCTAATAAGACTAAAACATAGCTACAATTATTTCCCTTACCAAGATTAGATTAAATAAATATTAGTCATTGAGTCAATGTTTTCCCCTCTTTTCCACTTAATTGATTAATTAGAATTATGTTGGCAATAACTCAAGGTGATGATTTGTCGTCAGAGTCGTTAGAGCACCAGAGAGTATGCTTTGTGCTGTTTTTGACATCTCTCTGTGCTCTGAGTTCAAATCCTGCCAAGCTCAACTTCTTCCATCTTTTCAGGGTCAATAAGAAAGTCTGAATCCAAAGCAGTGGATTGGTTGGATTGGTGGAAGTGAAACAATGTCAGGTTGATTGCCTAGTAGTATTTGTTCAAATCCCACTGTGGGCTACTGGGGTAGCAAACTTAATTTGTTATCTGGTCTAGCAGTACCTTATGCCTTGGATACATTTGGGAGAGTCCAATCTGTTGCAAGCATTTAAGTCAGGTTTTCTGGTTTCAGGATGTCTCCACTCCCGCCCCTCCACCAGTCTTGGAGGTTCTGTAACAGGGTCATGAGCCTTTCCATCTGACTGAAAGAAAAATAACAACAAAAGACAAACTTGACATACATTCAGAAATAAGACTAATCTTGTGTTTATTAGTTTGTAATCAATAGATTTGTTGGATAGATAATTAAAAGATTTCATCTTCGCCTGTCTACTTTATTAATTAAATACTAAACATATTCAATTCACACTAAAATATTTTAAAGCATCTCACATGCAACCTTGTGGTGAAGGAATTTACTATTAATTGCTTGGAGAATTGTTGAAGTCAACTAACATTTTTAATTTCATGGAAGTAAATTAAAAAAGTCTAAATTGTCCTTTCTTGAAAAATATGTTGGTGACAAGAAGAGCATCCAGCCATAAAACTTCTATCTCAAATAACTATTTTGATTAATTCATGCTAACATAGACAATCCTGTTTAATGACTGAATGAATTTCTGGAACAGCATTTAAGCATGGTTGATAGTTAAGAACTGGGTAACTACGGGATTCTGGGTTCAGTATCACTCCATGATAGTTTGATCATAGACCTTGTACAAAAGACTTGCATTGACCAATGAGAAGAATTTCATTGACTGAAACTGGCTGGTGTCCCATCATGTGTCAGGAGTAGGGGTATGACTGGATTTAAACTCCTGTCCTGGACATCTGTTGGTCATCCACTAATTTTTTGCACTGGTACCAGATCAGAAACTGTATAAGATAGCAAATGAAATTCATCCCAGATGTATGTTACTTTGGTAATGTGTTTGCCATGAAGAAAGGGAAGTGCCCACAACCCTTTAAAGGGACTCTTGAAAGCTGGAGTTGAGAAGCTGGAGGGGCAGGTAAATTATTATCAGACCAGGTACCTGTTCCAAATACTTGCTACTGAGTAGACTCTGTTAAGGGTCACGTTATGGATTAAATCTATTCATATGAAGAACCTGAATTGTGTTGTATTTTATCATCCCTGGAAAGATCAAATACAAAGATGGCTATGGCAGGATTTGAACTCAGAACACAGGGTGATGCAACTAAATACTTAAAGGCACGTTGTTCAGTGCTTCATTGATTCGATCAGTTAGTGGCAACTAGATCAATTTTTAAATACATTCTGAAATGAAATGAAACTTTTACCCTGTGTTTTTGTCTTTTGCAAGATTACTTGATACTCATTTTATATTCCCTTCTTTTCATGATTAATTAACACTAATTAAACATTGCAATTATGTGCATTGTGTCTTTTCAGAGAATTTGCTAAAGAGAGAGAGAGAGTGGAAAACCGAAGAGCGTTTTTAAAATTGCGTCGGCAACAACAAATAGAGCGAGAATTAAATGGCTATTTAGAGTGGATATGTAAAGCAGGTATGTACAGGGGGCTTCAATTTCATTAATTGACCCCTACAGTGAGAAACAAACTATTGTTAAGAAGTTTGCATTGAAATTACATGACTTCAAGTTCAGTTTCATTCACAGTATGTTCATCAAACACCATCTTTCGGTACTTTAGTGAATGGGAAACATCTGGAAGCCTCTATGTATGTGTGTATTTATATTTGTGTGTGCGTGTGTGTGTGTATATATATATATATATATATCTCATCATCATCATCATGATCTAACATCCATTTTCCATGTTGGCATTGGTTGAACTGTTTAAGAGGAACCAGTGAACCACAGATCTGTGCCAAGTTTCAATTGTCAGCATTAACATGGTTTGATGCCCTTCCTAACGCCAACCTCTTCACAATGTGTACTGGATGCTTTTTTTCATCCTACCAGTACTTCTGCTGTTGCCAAATAACTTGCTAGACAGAAAAAGAACAATGATAAAATAATTTGTATATACAAAAGTAATTTTCTTTAGATTTGAATTATAATTATCAGCTAAAATATATAAAACATCATCCTCATTTAATATCCATTTTCCCTGATATCTTTTTTAAATATATTTTTATGTAGAAACTGCTCCAATATATTTTAAAGTGAACTGCAAATTAAACTAAGTTTAGGGATCTCTGAGTTGTCTAATTGATATTGGAAAATTTTCATAATAAACCAAATTTGAGGATGAGTTAAAATGTGCACAACAAAATTAGGTGGATAATACTCAACAATACATGTATATATATATATGTGTGTGTGTGTGTAATCACACTTGTTTTTTTTTAATTTTTATATTAGTGAAGGCTACATGCAGTTGATTAGAAAGATATAAAAGTAGCTAGATTTGCCATTATTTAGGTCAGAGTATAAAAATACCATCAGTTAAGATGAGGATTATAGCACTGGAAAATTATTCAGGTCATTTTAATTGGATTAATTTAATTATTGTCAATTAAGTATTTTGCTCATTTATATAGATTGTTATTGTGAAGGTTGTAACCAACGTATTATTACATAATAGACATACAAGGTTGTTAGGTTATTATTATTTTGAGGGGACTGAAGACAAACACTTTTCCCTTTGGTCAATCCCTGAAAAGGAAAATGTGGGTAGAGAGGGAAGTGTTGTCTTGTAGCCATTTTGCTGAAAGGTGGATGAAAGTGGCGAGAAGGGTGTGGGTGAACGGGCCTACCCTGAGCATATGCCTGTAGTTGGAAAAAAGGAAAAGAGAAAAGGCACCTGCCCCAAAAGTCAGGGTACCCACGGTATTTTTATGGGATTTTTCCATGAGCAGCCCTTGAAGTTTCCTCCCTATTGAGGATCACACACTGTTGATTTTTAAAAATTTTGTTGGTCTTGTTTACATGCATAACCCTCACAACACACACACACATTCTTTGTTTTGTCCTGTTCTGTCCATTAATGTTTCTCTTGATGTAAACCCTTGTGGCTAACAAAGAAATCATTATTATTATTGTTATTATTGTTCACCAGACAAAATACAAATGCTTAGCAGCATTTCATTAATCTTTGTGTTCCGAAAGAAAGAAGAAAAATTGACCCCATTACCTGACTGGTATTTTATTGATAAGCCCTGAAAGGATGGAAGGCCAAGTTGACCACAGCAGGGTTTGAAGTTTGAATGCAGCAAGCTAAGAGTAATTGCAACAAAACAATTGATTCCACTTTGTATTGACTAATCCAGTTAGCCTCCTTGAATCAATGTTTGTGTTTATCTTGGCTTTTAGAATAGGTGCTATTGTATCCCTGCTTGTTACAAACCGTTGACTAAAATGTCTGGTCTCTGGAAGGGTATCAGACCTTAAAACACTGCCTCAAAATAGAAGGACAAACATGAAACCATTGATGATGATAGTGTTATGTACACATGTCTGTGTGTCTGCCATACAATAATATTTACTCAACTTGTTTTATTTGCTTATTTCAGAGGAGGTAATCTTAGATGAGGAAAGAAAAAAAGATGATGGAACCATCAGTGATGAAGACAAGCTGAGAATACTTGAAGGTAAATGAATGTTTCTTCGTTAAATCTCTCGTTTAAAGAAAAAGAAACTTTCATCCAATTTGAAGAATTTACCTCTAAAACGTATTTTACTTTGTAGAAGACTCAATATTTTGGTCAGCAGCAAACTTAAATGTTAGCTCTTTGTGTGTTTGTGGTGTATGTTTTGTTTCCATATCTCAGCTTTATTCAGTCATTGACTCATCTCACCATCTACTTACGTCATCTCTTTACTCTCATTATTTAAAGACTCTTAAGTCTTAATAAGACAATGGTTCTTAATCTCTTTAATGTCCCAGTGCACTTGAGATCAAGTAAATTCTTAACTGATGCAAATCTCATGGAACATTGAAAATAAGGGGAAACATTTCACATTAAAAACATTTATAAAATTATTGCTTTCACTGTTTAATCAATCATACAAGAAACGATAATTTATTAGTGATTAAAATAGGTTTTAATTGATGTTTTCTGAGGCACTGAAACACAAGGATTTTCTAAACTTTATTTTTTTCCTGCTGAGAAGGGTGGATAAACTAAACCTTGTTGGTGTCAGTGGTCAAGATACAGTTTGCCAACACTACTCCGGCTGTGCCTATACACCTATTATGACTGTTTTCCTGTTCAGTTTTCTGTCTTTTATCCTCTTTACTGTGCATATACTTTTGGCTATTATCTCTATACTTATTACTGTGTACAATAAGCCCACGATTCCTCTGGAACTTTACCTGCTTGCTCAGAATATCATTTCCAAAGGCCTCCAGTGCTTTAATTTGTGGTGAACGTTTATTTTAATTTGTGGGAGATGTTTACTTGATTTAAATTAGAAGTTTCTTCTAAAGATCTCCTTTTCAAGATGTCTGCTGACATTTTACTCTCTCTCAAGACTCCCTTCTGTTTAAAAGACAGGCAATTTCCACATCATCCTCCAATATTAATTGTTAATTGAACATTCCGGAGAGAATTGTAATTCATTCTGCATAAGAAACAATATTGAGATTTTTAAAATGTCTGATGAGTCTCATGCATGAAATTTTTGGTTCTTGAATCATTTAAAAAATTTTCTGCTGATTAAATAAGAAAAAAGTCTATATACCCATGTATTGAGTTCTTTGTCGCCTGTTTGTTCTACCAACACTGTGTATATATCATCATCATCATCGATGATGATACATACATATATATATATATATATATATATATATATATATATGTGTGTGTGTATATATACATATATATGTATGTATATGTATAAAAATGTATGTATGTATATGTATGTATATGTGTATGTATATGTGTATATATGTATATATATGTATATATATGCATATATATGTATATATATGTGTGTGTATATATATATATATATATATGTGAATTATTAAACATTCAAGTAATATTTTCCATTTTCAGGGGCACTTGGAATTAATGGTAAGACTAAACAGACAAAGTTCTCTGGGAGAAATAGTTTCCATTGTTTTTGTCTCTTCTTTGCTCATGTCTTCTTTTAGATTCCAGTGAAATCTTTGGTTTAGAATTTTAGTGGAATTACGTTTGCACTCTTCAATAGTGGTAGTTCTTCTTTTAGTTTTATTTCAAACTTAATTTGCCTTGGAATACATGATATTAAATATTATATACATATGCACATTCATACATATATGAACATGTACATAAAATTGAACAGAAAATTTGTGTATAAAGATGGAAAATTATAAAACTGTTTTGTGTGTGTTGGGTGAGAAATTTGAGTGTTATAAGCAGCTATTGAATATATGTATGTTTATATGTGTCTATACATTTATGTGTGTATGTATGTGTCTTGTTGCACGTTTTAAAGAGAACACCAAAATTATATTTAATATTTTTTAATCTAGGAGTACATATGACTGGACATATTTCCTTTGTCTTGCATGTACATCATATACACTCATTATTATATACATGACCGTAGACGGGCCATACATGGCTTGCATGCACAACATACAATCACACAGGTATTGCATGCACAATATAAACATTGGCAACCAGGTACATGTACAAACATATTTTCCAATGTTACATTATATATTATATATAAATTATATGTAATGATATAATTATATACTGTAAAATATATATTGTTATGTCGAGAGACATCTATTCTGTGAATGTGGTGGAATTTATTTAGTGATAGCATGAATTATCTTTTCCTTTTGGATTCCAGTAACACCTTCACACACTGTAGTAAAGATGGTTGTTTCCTTCTTAGTCTCAACAACACAGCATCCTCTCTTTATACAACGTAGTTTAAATGTAATGCAATCCATCTTAAATTTTGAAACACAGCATCCTCTCATTTTTAGATCTTAATTTTCATTTTAGTTTGATTTATTTTACATGATTCACTTTCTATTTTAAGAAATGTTTTCCACAATTTTTTAAAAAATTATTTTAATATTTTTCCTGTTAAATTTTTAGCTGAGAGATTTAATCAACCACAAACACTGCATGCCATATATGGGCTGTAAGTCTTTGAGGCAAGTCAGAAAAAGCCTGAATATTAAACCATGGGTGTTTGTAATTCACCACTGTTTCAGCGTCTCTCTATATTCCTTTACAGCAAAGTGTAAAATGTGCATTAATGCCTCCATTTATTCAGTGAAAACATGTTGAAAATCACCAGTTGAACTTTAATACATTTTGATGTGTTTTGTACACCTGTATCTGAATGTCCCCTACTACAATGGACACAGGCATGGTTGTGTGGCTAAGAAGTCACCTTCACAACAGTTTGGTTCTGGGTTCAATCCTACTATGTAACATCTTCGACAGGTGTCATCCATTGGTGCCTTGTCAGTGAAATTTGGTGGAAAGAAACTGCAGAAGTCCATTAGTAGGGGACACCTTCCCTGTTATTTGGTAAATGACTGCCTCACCTGACCCTTTAGTGTCTTTAGTGTGATCTATTCTGTTGTAATTATTCAAGATAGTTCTCTCCTTCTAAGAGCAGTAACAACCCTTTCTTGTTGAAGCTGCAGGTTTATGAATGCTACCCTTCTTTTTCTGGCTGGTTAAGCAAATAAGTAACAGAATAAAATTGGCAAAATTGATTAAAACTGTTGATTTTTCATTCTGGTTTTCAGCACGGAGGTTAGCTGCCCAAAAAGTAAAGAAAATTAAAGAAGAAAAAGAATTAAATATTGGAGATGAAGATAATGATGATGACCTTTTATCAGGTAATTAATGTGGCTTTATTGATGTTGGTGTTCATGTATTAACTAATGTCATGAGACAAGAATAGTTAATTAACTACAATTACACTGCCAATGAGGGGGAAAGACCCATCAAATTAGAGATTGATTCTGGTAACAAAAAAGACCAAAGAAAATGCAGGTATTTGTGTGGGTTGGTGTGTGTGGTATTGTTATGACATATTTCCATCTTATTACTTCTCTTCAGCTAAATTTGGTTTTGATGATTATTTAGTAAAACTTACGATAACTGAGAAATAAATAGGAAGAGTTTTAGGGAATAAGCAATGATAGGGTTGACAAAATAATGACTGTTATTCTTGCAAAGGTGTTTGATTTTTTACAGCTACCCATTGTTATTTTTAGCTATGCTGAGTGTCTTCTACCATTCCTTGCATGAAAACACATACACCCACTCACACACACACACACATTTTAATATTTGTATATACAAATAGGAGGAAAAAATTCCATGCTTATTATCAGTGTTTAAATATCTATTAAAATGAAGATATCACAGTTTCTACATTGACATTATTGTTGTTACTACTCATTGTAACTCACTGTAAAGAGTTGCAAACTCTGAGTAACAACTGTGTGATATCTCTGATTTCTAAAATTGGATGTGTGTGTGTGTGTGTGTAAACTTATATATATACCAAAATACTGATATCATAAACTTTGTTCTTTACCAATAGGAGATTCGTTTGGTAGAGGTTTAAAAAACAGAAAAGCCCACGGAAAGTGTGCTGGCTTTTGGAGAGCAGAAAAACATCTTAGGTAAGCATCTGTCAGTCTATATATATATATATATATATATATATATATATATATATAATATGTATAATATGTATTTGTTTTTATGTTCAGTTCTACTAAATACAGTTTTTCACTAATTTGATGGGTTACTCTATACTTTTTATAGGAACAAATTTATCAGTGACCCTGGAGTTTTGGTCACTCAGATGATGACTGAAACTTCGAAGTCACTGTGAACAACATTCTTGTTTAAGAGTAATTTTATTTGACTTAAACATTTACTAGAATGTGGTCATGCTGGGACGCTACCTTCAATAGGGTTCTGTCAGTCATATTGACCCTAGTGCAATTGAAACCAGATGTGTGTGGTCACAAAGCGTACTTGTTAAAATCATGGCCTCTCATTTGACCATTTTAAGCAAATATATTTCCTTTTTGTTCAAACCTGATTTTCATTGTTGATTTGTGTCTCTGCTGTTAGCTCCACTCAAACTGAACCATGCTACAGAGGTAATCACTCAAACCTACCTCCACTCACTCAAATTACTTCCACTCAAACTGAACCATGCTATGGAGGTAATCAGTTAGACTCAAAGTTTGGAATATATTGATGAATGACATCCTGTCCATTTATTGGATGTGGTCTAATATATTCTTTATGGATGGAGGCAAAGGGAGTAGTGAGAGTAGACTATTCAGATGTGGGAGGAGGAACTCATCTTAAATTTATGATTATCAGCAACAACAATTGCAACAACATCATTTTCTGTAATATTATCTTCATCTCATTAATGTTTTTGCCTAATTAATTAGAAAAACAGCTACTAATTATATAGCATCTTATTTCTTTTCTTCTTTCCAACAGGTTTACAATACGTAAAAGTGTGAAATCGCAAGCATTTTATTGGTTTGTGATTATCCTTGTATTGCTGAATACTCTGTGTGTAGCCTCAGAACATTATGGCCAAGCAGAGTGGCACACAGAATTTCTATGTAAGTATTGCAGTCAACAACATGCATACATTTGTGTGTGTGTGTTTATATTTACATGAGAGAGAGAGAGAGAGAGAGAGAAAGCTAGAGTTAATGCAGAAATATCATAAAAATATTCATATCATTAAACTCTAATACGTTATTACAATGCAACAAATACTGATAGAATAAATTTGCATGTTTATATTGAGATTCAACGAAAACCGTAGTTGCGAGCAACATATTTTGAATAGTAAACAGCATAAATTTTACATTTAAAGCAAGTTATTTTATTGCACACAGGTAGAAATATAGAAAAAGGAAGTTGAATATAGAATGGAGTTCATTTAGATTATTAATTTTTTTTTTTTTTTGCAAGATTTTTAACTGGTTTCACAGATTTCTTTGATTTTCAAAAGTTGAGATGGAAAGACGAGGAGCTATGCCACAACTGCCTTGCTTCAAGTAGATAGATAGATAAATAGATAGATATTCCTTTTGTTTAATCTGTATACATATCCATCTTTCCTTGCTGGTGTGGAATCCCATTCACATCATCTTTCTTTTTATCCCAGAGGGATAAAAAAAAATGTTCTTTTATTTAAATTTTGCATTATTGGTGGGATGAGGTAAAGACCTGGGGTTGGAAAAAGTGAAAGTTTGAAAGGAGAAAAACTGAGAGTCTACTCTTGGAAAATATAATTTACTTTTCTTTTTTGTTTTTTACAGATGTTATGGAGTTTGTTTTTTTAGCCCTATTCATGTCTGAGATGCTCATAAAAATGTATGGTTTGGGAGTGAGACTTTATTTTCAATCATCATTCAACATATTCGATTGTCTTGTAAGTATCAATCTTATTAATTAATATTTATTACATTAAATAGAGCAGTGAAAGACGTTTGATCTAGCTTTAACCACATTAGATTAGACTTTTGGTTAAGTTTTCTATTCTTAATAATATTCTAAAAACACAGTAATACAGGAGGGCGGGGGGTTGACCTCCTCAATTCTTTGTTTTTGTCTATACTGTGGTTTGATCTGTGTAACAACATATAATCATAGTTGAATGCCATAATTCTTCAAATATATATATGCATGTCTTTGATCAAGAATTGAACTGGGCTGTTTTAATGATTAAACTCACATAAAGTGTACAATGTGGTTTTGTTTATGATATCAATAGAAGTGGGAGGCTAAAATAACAAATGATGCAGGAGTGAAAGAATTATAATTACAATGAATAATAGTGAGGGGGTTTTAAATGGCTGGAGTAGCAGACATTTTAATTGAAATTAAACAGCAAATTCCTGTAAATTTTGTGAGAAATATGTTTTCACTTAATTTTATAGTTTATATGATAATGGGAGGACTTTTTCATTTGAACTGGAAAAAACAAGATAGTCACTGGGAACAGAAAATATGATTAGTTATACTAATTAATTCTGATTAAAATAGACAAGGGATACAACTTCAGAATTAATGAAAATAAAATGTGAATATAGAGATGGTTGTAATGAGAAAGATTCTGATATTCAATAAATTTGATGGTGACTCGTTTATTCTAATTATCTCACTTTTTTTGTTAGGTTATTCTTTGTAGTATTTTTGAAGTGGTTTGGTCAGCATTTAAAGATGGCTCATCATTCGGCATCAGCACACTCCGTGCCCTTAGGCTGCTTCGGACATTTAAAGTTACAAGGTGAGTCATATTTCAATGAAATGTATGTATGTGTATATAAGGGTATACCTACATATAAATCGCTATGCACACATACCTATTAATATGTTTGTGAATAAGACCATCTTTGAGAGCCAGTTACCTGGCATCAAAATCATATAGCCAACCCGGCAAAGATGCAGGCCTCAATGCTGTAGATTTCAGCCCTGTTGAGGATCTTGGTATGAGACACCTTGTCCTGCCTCATGGAACCAAAGATAGTTTGGAGCAATCTAATAGAGAATGCTTCCAGTTGTCTGATCTGGTGTTGATAAAGGGTCCAGCACTCAAACCTCTGGAGGGTGGATAAACAGGATTTTGTGCTTGCTTTAAGCTTCTTCTTCTGAGAGACTTGTTCACAGAATCTCTCGAAAGAGGCAGAGGCTAAGTTAATCCGAAATGTTTCCATTTAAAATATTTTTCCTCTTCATTATAATTACACATTGTTTTTTCTTCATTCTCTCTTCCATAGATATTGGTCATCACTACGAAACTTAGTTGTCTCATTACTGAGCAGTATGCGTTCCATTGTCAGTCTGCTGTTTCTTCTTTTCTTATTTATCCTCATCTTTGCCTTACTTGGAATGCAATTATTCGGTGGAATGTAAGTCCAAACTTAAATCTTTTTTCCTAAAACATTGTTTATACCTCAGCTTCCATCATCAAAACAAGCCCAGCAATATCAACTACTAGCAGTATAGCCCGGCGCTGTTTGGGATTAAGCTAGGATTATTAAGTGATCAAGTGCTTTATTTCAAACCAAAATAAGTAACATGGACATCAGATTTGAGCGAAATCCGTTGAAATTGGTTTGGCTGAAAATGGTTTGCTGGCAGTTTGATTGGGAAATCCCATAAGGAATCAGTTTATTGGTTATTTCTACTCATTGACTGTTTCTTTTAAAGTTGCATTAGAGATCTGCATAGGAGAAGGTTGATCTGAAGGTTTGCATTGGAGATCTGGATTGGAGTAACTTTGGAAAACTTACCAACAGCCTTAACCAAAAAATAAAGGGCCTGTCCCTTCTAGGTTAACTCTAACCCTAACCCTAACCCTGACCCTAAAACTGTAACCCTAACACCAACCCTAATGAACGATTTAAAATAAATAAATGATTTAAAATAAATATATATATTTTTTTTCCTTAGACGCTTGGCAAACACTGTATCTCCCCTTGTCACAAACACACTCTTTCTTTCTTTCTCTCTCTTTCACGTGCTTAAGCACAGATTTGACTTCGCCATGGCAACAAACTTCAAAATTGGTAAAAGTTTACAGCTATACGTGGGTGCTTCTGAGAAAAAAATTGACGAAAATGCAGGGTCATGACGAATCTCCTCCTAAAATTGGAGCGACATGCGTGCTAATTTGTGGACGTGCATAAACTACATTCACACACACACACACATCTCTTACATATATACGGATATATTTTAATTGTGTGAGAAAGTATATATAATCTCATTATCGAATATAGTGTCTTTCAAAAACCTTATGTTTGAAACTACATCTCATGTTTCCTTACCTACATTTTCATTCCTAATACACTTTCTGCCTCCCTCTTCCACTTTTCCGTTCCTTTCTCCCCTTGTCACAAACACACCATTTCTTTCTTTCTTTCTCTCTCTCCCCTTCACGTGCGTATGGCACAGATTTGACTTTTCGCCATGGCAACCAAACTTCAAAACCTTTCCATTCCTAATACACTTTCTGCCTCCCTCTTCCATTTTCCATTTTTCTTAGACACTTAGCAAACTCTGTCTTGGTCAGAGAAATTTTTTGTCCTCAGACGCTTTCTCTCTCTCTCTCTCTCTCCTTCATGTGCCTAAGCACAGATTTGACTTTTCGCCATGGCAACCAAACTTCAAAATTGGTAAAAGTTTACAGCTATACGTGGGTGCTTCTGAGAGAAAAAATTGACGAAAATGCAGGGTCATGACGAATCTCCTAAAATTGGAGCGACATGCATGCTAATTTGTGGACGTGCATAAACTACATTCACGTACACACACACACACACACACACACACACACACACATCTCCACTTTTATAGATATGATGTCTGTTAAATTTTAGTCTGTTGTTCCCTTTCATCTCATCATTTATTATCTAAGAAGATCTATCAAAGCTGAAACAGGCTGACAGCTGTCATACCTGTCTGTTAAAAACCACTTTATTTGTAATATTTATTATTTGGAGCACTGAGTGTCAAAAAGTGCTTAGTTTGCTTTGGAGTTGTCTCTGTTAGTTTGAGGTAGTTAATCATTGTTTAATAGTGTTTACCTCTCCTTTATACAATTATATCCTAATGAATTACACACACACACACACACACACACAACACACACATGACCATTGTTAATGAGCAACAAAGCTAAGGTGATTTTTTTTTTTTTAGCCTTGTAGTTTTTTATCACAACTATCTCTTAAATATCTCCTTTCAGTTAAATGCCATGCAGAATTATGACATTTAGTATTGCATACAAACCACCTAATATGAAAGACAGTCTTTATTACATGATTGGGTAGAGACAAACATTGCTTAAGATGGCAAAGATTTGTTATTAGTTGGTTTTCATTTGTGAACCTCTCCAGCTAGTTACAGAGAAATATTGAGCTTCTCCTTGATGTGTGGATGGGTTGAGAGCATGTTTAAGTCTGCTCACAATTAATTACATCAGCCCCTAAAAGAATTATCAAAACCATGATACATACCCTCCTTCTAAGTGACAACTCAGCATTTGAAAGTTTGATGTCGTCATTTAACCATTTCAAATGATATTTCATATCTTCTGATTTACTGTTCCATTGGGCATGAGGAATTGTAGAATGCTAAACAAAATTCCAGCCTTTATTTAGTTACAAACTCTTTGTGTTTGAATCCTGCTGGGCTCAACTTTTCATTCCATCTTTTTGGGGTAGCTAAAATAAAGTAGCGGTGAAATATTGGCCCTATCTCAATATGATATCAATGATTGCTATTTTTACTTGATGTCCTTTTTATCCATGCTGTATCTATCCACTTGCTATAATATATTCTCTCATTCTTCTCTCATCTTGCCACTCTATGTCTCCAACATTTTATCACCATTAACTCTCTCACAGATTGTTGTTAACATTGAACTTTTGGGAATTATTTTTGAGATTTCAAAAGCTTAACAGTTTGTTTTGTTTGTTTCTCAGGATGAATTTTGAAGAAGGGAGGCCCGCCAGTCATTTCGATACATTTCCCATCGCGCTACTAACTGTATTTCAAGTAAGTATACAAAGACACATGTGTGCACGCACACACACACACACACATTATCATCATCGTCGTCATCATCATCATCATCGTCATCAACTTTGGCTGGTTTTCCTGGTCAAAATTTTCAATTTCTCCTTGTTGAAAGAAGCATCACCAGAAAGAAAATGACGGTGGGATAGGTTAGTTTGTCATGACACTCAACTTGCCAGGGAATGACCCATACGTTAAGGTTTCAAGACCTTTGTGTGTTAGGCACTCTGCTGTGGGTAAGGGGAATCATTTGTAGTGTACAAGAGAAGAGACTGCACTGGTACAGAAATGTGTGGAGGATGTTAGTTGTATAAAGAAGGACCATGAAATATGCAGGTGGAAGGAAACCAAAGAGATGGAGAGAAGTATTTTCTGAGTCTGTCTCTGTTCCATCGACTCATCCCCACCTCCTCCAAGCTGCCCTTGTGGCAAAAATTTGAAGTAATTATTATTAGAAATAGACAGAATAGTTAATTAAAGTTGAATCTTTCAACTCATCACCTTCCTTTGTCTCTTTCTTCAATATTTATCAAATTATCTAACCCTAACCCTAACAACAAATTTAAGAATTTGAGATTATTTTTTTGTGTGATGAGAAAAACATTAGAATAATTTAAAGAATATTTTTAATAGCAATTGTGACTGAAACCCTTCTTCTGTGAGTCCTCGGTTTCAGATTACACAAATACATTTTGATTTCTTTTAGATTTTAACTGGTGAAGACTGGAATGAAGTCATGTACAGTGGAATACGGGCCAGAGGAGGAATAAGTGGTGGCGGCATGTTATATTGCTCATATTTCATTATATTGGTGCTCTTTGGAAACTGTATCCTTCTAACAGAGTTTTGCTTCTTCTATATTTAATATTCTTGATATCTTCTTTCAGTTTGACATCACTTGTTTACAAAATATTTCTTTGTCCTTTGCAGAGATAATAACAATATTCTGATTGTATTTTGTTTCCTTTTTTAGTTAATTATTCATTCCATCATCATTAAGAATTCTAATATGGTGTTACATTTTAGAATCAAAATTCCTTAAAGCTCCTACTTTGTGTTTGGATAAAATTCCAAATGAATGAGTAATCTTTCTAAAACCCAGATTATGTTATTCTGTGTTTTTTAAGTCCAAACTCATATCTATGTTGATCAATAAAATTAAAAATCATTCCACTTCTGCTAACTCTCTTCTGAAAGTTTAGGATTGCAAGTCTTTGCACAGTTAGTACAAAGAATATCTGATGTGGTAATTAATAGAACTGTTAGAATATTGGGAACCTACTTTACAGTATTTAGTTATGATACTTTATGTTCTGAGTTCAAATCCTGCTGAGGTCAACTTTGGTTTCCATCTTTCCAAAGGTCAATAATAGGTTCAGTTTAATTAACCGTACACCTCCCCACCTAACCAAATTTCAAGCTATGTGTCAGCTTTAAAAATCAATGATATATGAAGTTTTGAAATTTGTAATTAAGAAAATTTCAGCAAGTTATATTTGGATTTGAAGAAATTTATGCATATTGTTTAACCAAAATGTAGCAGAATGCTGGAAGAATCTGCAGAGAATGTAGTTTATTAGCAACGAGAGTCACTCTAAGATTTAATATGTTTATAGAGAAGGGCAAAATAGTTAAGAAATAAATAATTTGATAGTGGAAGTTGTAAAGTCTAAAGAGAGAAGTGAAGTTGTGAATTATTGAATCAGCAATTGTAACAACTTAAGAAGAAATACTTCAAGGAATTTTATCCACTTCCACTGATCTGCTGCCTTTCAATGATTCTTTATTTTATCAATTCCCAGAAGGATGAAAGGTAAATTTGGCCTTAACAAATCTTGAACTCAAAACAAAATTAGCAAAAATAAATTCTGCAGAGTATTTTGTCTGATGTGCTAATGGTTTGGGTATTCCACCAAAATTTACACGCACACATACAAACACCTACATGCAAATTCTGTTCTGTTTCCTGGTATCCAAACATTTGATTAGATGGAAGCGAAAGAACATAAACATCCTTAACCTCTATCCAGACACACTGCTGAACGTGTTCTTGGCCATTGCTGTTGATAATTTGGCCAACGCTCAAGAGCTAACTGCTGCAGAGGAGGAGCAAGAAGGAGTACGGCAAGAGGTGAGTATACCTCATTTGTATTTATATATTTCTAATACAGTTATGGATTTATCTTTAGCATCTAACAGGTGTTTGGTGTATAGGTATGTGTATGTTTATGGTTCAATAACTATGGCAGAATCTACTGGAGGTTGGTGTGTTGTGTGAAACCCTGGTACAGAAACAGATACAAATATATATATATATATATATATATATATATATA
>NC_069001.1:39722051-39726774 GCF_001194135.2 Octopus bimaculoides
TATATATATATATATTCATAGATAGATTCATAACAGGCATCTCTTACATTACAAAAGTGTTGTGTTCTTGAAAACGTTACTCTAATATGGAATTCCCTAATGTGAACCCTATTACCAAGAATTCCATGCAACAAAAATGGATTTGTTTCTTTGGCTCCAAGTTTATAACCAAAGAGAGAATTCTCCTGCTATTTACTATTTATAGATGATGCAGATCAGGCAATATCTTGAATTCCATATTTTACCCAATTAAAATCAAAAGTGCTCAGTTAAATATCAAAATATTAGAATTTCCCTTCATTTAAAAATGTTTATTTTTTTTTATAAAAAAGAAATTTATAAAAATATGAATTTGAAAATACAAATAAAACTGTAGAACAAAGCTCTTATCTGTAATAATAAGCTTCTGAATCTAATTATATGCAACAGCATTTTTTATATTCGTTAGTCTTCAGTAGAAACCTCATTAGATTATTTCTCAAATATTTTCTTTTACAGATTTAAACAGAATTTTATTATTTCAAATTAATGACTTCATTATTAAAATTTGCATCATTAATCAGGTTTTTGTGACATAAAAAGATAAGTTCTGACTGAATTAATTATAAAAGGATGATCCTTTAATATCATTCAAGATTAAAACTAATGAGTATTAAGGCAAGCATGTAACTAGAGATTATTTAAACCTAAAAAAAAAATGCAGTGATTACAGGTATTATTGTTAGCATTTTCCGATTGAATTGCATTTTATTTCTGACCAGGTCTCAACTAGAGACCTATTATTATTATTATTATTATTATTATTATTATTATGGTGGCAAACTGGCAGAATCATTAGCTCAGCAGCATTTCATCTATATTTACTTTCTAAGTTCAAATTCTGTTGAAGTCAACTTTGTTTTTCATCCTTTCATAGTCAATAAAAAGAACACCAGTGAAGCACGAAGGTTGGTATAATCAACAAACACCTTTCCCCAAAGTTTCAGACCTTCTGCTTATTGTAGAAAGGATTATTATTATGATTAAGGCAGTGAGTTGGCAGAATGATTAGCCTTCAGGACAGAATGCTTAGTGGCAGTTCTTCAGAGTTAATAAAAATATGTACAAAGGATATATTGGAGTCAGCTCAATTGTATCGTCTCTGTTTAGTCTACAAGCAACTATTATCCATGTTTTACCTGAAGAGCAATTAAACAGTAACTTTATCTTTTTGACATCGATTTCATTGAAGCATACAAACATCTCTCTTGGGTAATGCTGGGCTGTGATAGTCAAAGCAGGCCAAAGTATCTTTGTAATTCTTTCCACAAAGAATCAGGTCAAAGATTCAATCAAGACATATTGCTCCTGTTTGACTTGTTATTTATGCAATTGTATTCCCAATATTAACATTGTGGGAATTATCAGACATCTTATTTGATGTCCCCTGTCAATGCTGGTCCCAACAAATGTTTCCTTAAGAAAAGTATCAAATGTTAAACATTCTCTTTTGAGATATATTTTAAGAAAATGGGTTCCATCAGATTATTGGTTTGTGAAAACTAGTCACAGTGATAAATATTTGGAAGCTCTGTAAAGAAGTGTATTTTTAATAACATTAACTCCAATAAAACTAGGTTAGATGTTTAACAATAAGTATGCATGTTATGCATTTTTAAAACCTCTCAACTTAATTATATATAATTCAATAATTAACTCCAATTATGTTACACCTTATAGATATATGATTTTACTCAAAAATCACTTTGTTGTTGTATTAATAAAAATAAACTTTCGTTTGTGATTCAAAATAATTCTACAATAATTAGTATGTTGTTATAAAATATTTTAATTACATTTTCTGTTCATTATTTTTATTATTCCAAGTAAGTGACTTTAATGTATAAACAAAAAAGATTAAATGTTTTGATGGTGAAAGCTGGAGGTTCAAGTGAGGCAAGCTTTTTACCCATAAACACATTCATTTCTTTCCGTGTTTTTGACAAGCAGCAAGAAGCAGCTGAAAAGAAACAACTTGAAGTATGTATCTGTTGCATCTTGCCTCCCATTAGTTGCATTCTTGGTTTAGTAGCGCTCATCCTAGCGGCTGCTTGCAGTGTCAGTTTACAACTAATGAAATAGTCAATCAGCAAACAATAAAAATACTTTAAAAATCTATTTGTGAGTGTATAATTATGTGCAACGTCTTGTCTGTATGTGTGTGTGTGTGTTTGCGTGTATGTATATATCTATCTATATATACATATATATATATATATATATGAGTGTGTGTGTTTATATATATAAATATACACATATATGTATCTATTGACAGAAGTAACAGGCTGGGAAGGATATTATTGAGCCACTTTGAACAAACAACTCAAGGAATATAAGAGTCAAAATTTTTAATGCATAACCATGAGTCCGACAAAATATATTTTAGCAGACTCATCATCACAGATTAAATATATGTGGAGGTGGCAGTGGTGGTGGTCATTGTTGTGTGTCTCCATTGTTTATGATATACCCAGCTATATATTCCTCTGTAGCAGAGAAAATATATTCTCAAGGGCCTGATGAGTCCTTTTTTTATATAACTTTGTGGAAGTAGTGGAGACCTGTTGACAGAATTTTTTTACATAATTATGTCAGAATGTTGGGGAAATTAACAAAACATGAAGAACGGTATACAGAAGCTATAACCATATATAGTTTATTAGTTTATGTTCTGAGTTCAAGTCAACCAATCCAATAATGACCCTTACTCTTTCAGGCCCATATTTTGACGTATGGAGTATAGAGCTGTTGACATAACAATATCAGCTGTTGTTTACATCAGTTCGTCCTAACATTAACCGTCATATGAAATACTATTAACTATTACATATTATATAAACTAGTCACAGTAGATTTTTGATTTAGTTTTGTGATTACTTGAGAATTATGTTGGTTTGTTGGTTGCAAATTCCTCATTCAACAGTAAAAGTTTTTATTTCTCACCAGCTTTATTAGACTCAGTCACAGAGCAGCACTCTCTGCTACTGTAACTGTAGCCACTATTTAACACATGCATGCATATATCACACACACACACACACACACACATATATAGACACGTGTATATGTCTGTATGTATGTATGAATGAATGAATGGATAAGGAAGCTGTGAAGTTTGGATCTCTAAAGAGAGGTCTTGAATTATTGAAAAGCATCAAATAACAACAAAGGCTGCAAATGGTGACCTTTGACCTTTCAATATTTTTGACTCTACCAAATACCGGAACGTTGAGTCCTTCTTGGATTATCTCCTCCAGTGTTATCGCATCTGGATCTGATTGCATTCATTTTTTAATGTATTGCATTGATAATGCTGAGTTGATTCACGGAGTCTCCACCACCACCACCACTCCACCTCACAGAAAAATAACTTGAGGACTCTGGTGGTCATTCAACTGCACTGCATCTCATGATTCATTTTCTTGAAAGCATTTTAACTATATAATACCTCACATTAAAACACGGTGGAGCCCTCGGTCACTGAAGTCACATTGTTGTTATTCTGACAAAGGAATGACGGAAAGACTAATGACATGTGGATGTTGGTTCTCCCTGATACCTTATTGTCAAAACAAATTTGGTAATGTTGATCCTTCATCAAATATCTCTGCTGAAATCTTCATTATTGGATCCTCACCAAAAATACATATCTGGCAAATTTTTCATTAGATCCAGACATTTTGGGCACTATTCATGTGTATAATTAATATATATTAATTAATTACGTGTGTGTATATATATGTATATATATATATATATATATATATATATATATATATATATATATATATATATACATATATATATAGTACATACATATACATGTACAGTTACTTGTATATATGTGCACACACAAATAACTATAAAATAAAACTATATAAATAAAACTAAACCTCTATTTCATGTGTAAACCTTGTCATACCTAATGTTATATAGAATGTATATTTTCATTTATCCCTGGATATCTTTCTACACACTGCCATAGATTTCACAGGTAGTTCAAAGACTCACAGTAGATCTACCCGACTCCAATCTGTCAATAAAATCTGTTTTCTTTCAGTGTCATCTGAAGTTTCATTGTGAAACAATTCACTCTTGTTTTAGGTTTAGATCAACCGTGTTAGTTTTAGCTTAAAATCAATTTGTCTTTCTGCCATCAGTGTATTTAGCTTTAATCTAATCACCAAGATTAATTGATTGATTCCATATAGAACTGTAGCATTAACACTTGTAATTGCAGCATGCTTCTTGCTAATTAGAGTTAATTTCTAGAAGTGGAGATTATTCAATTTTAAATCTGAATCTGAAGTTTTATCTTTGTTTGTGTTTAATTAACATGTTGTCTTTGAATTAATTAATTAGCTTTTGCTTTTTTTTTTTTTTTTGTTACGAGTATAGATCTTCGTTGAATCAACATGACCTCTCCTCAGTCATCCAATTTCTATTTTTAAAATATTTATGTTGAAATGTGTTTATCATTATCTACAATGGTGTCAACATGTTGATTCTGTTACTGTTGAAATCCACTGGTTAAATAAAAGAGAAAAACATTTTATATTTTCCATAAATATTTATGGAAAATATATAAAATTTAATTTGAGATTTCTCCTTCAGACAATAGTAAAATCTGTCTTTTTATTTATACATGAGAATTGTTTGTGTGTTTGATGTATTCCATTTTGTA
>NC_069001.1:39726868-39737599 GCF_001194135.2 Octopus bimaculoides
TATGTATGTATGTATGTATGTATGTATGTATGTATATATAAAGCCTTTAATTGAAATTGTAAAGAAAAAAGCAAACTTGTTTAATCATTTCCTAGATTTTCTTTAACCTAAAGGAAACTTAACTGTTTGAAAGTGGTTAATAATCTTGTTTTAGAGAATTCTTTCAAAGTATTTAAAGATCTTTTATTTCTAATAACCAGGAGGAAGCTGCTGAAAAGGAAAAACTTGCAGTATGTATCAAGTACACCTGCCAAACAAGCATATATAAAATATGTATATATATATATATATTTATATATACATTAATGTATCTGATAAATTCCTCTTATTTCACATTGTAGTGTCATTAAAGATCTCCAACCTCACAGCCAAATTTTATGATCTGTAAATGTTTAACTGATCCCAATATCTACCTAAATCAATGAAGTGATCCATGATAATTATATTTCCTATTTCTTAAGATAATTTCATTTCTGATCACGCAACTAGTTTTTTTTCCTCTCCAATTATTTTTCAAACCTGATTCCCTAATGTAAATTTACTTAAACCATTCCCTACTGCATTGTGGATGAATTCTGGCAGCCATTTCCAGCAAACCTAGGTATTATTACAATATTCACTTATGTTTTATATAATACCATTTCATATGCCATGAAATATTGACAGATGTTGTTATACATGTACGACCTGAACATAGATACTATCCAGGACACAGGTAATATATGTATGCTAACATTTATTGATACTTTATACAAATGTAAAATAAAACAAAAGTAGATCTACATTGATCTTTGAAATGGCAAGCATTACTTGTCTATAATGCAGTTCTTTCAGTTTGAACACAATCTCAGATCAACTTTCTCCTCCAACCAGTAGAAATCTGATTTTTTTTTCTAGTCTTTATACACCAAAATACTGACCCCTAACATTTCTCCCTACTGGCACTTATACACACACAAATATATATATATATATCTGTGTGTGTGATTATCACTTTTAAGCCTGTGTTTGATCTCATTTGCATATATAACTTATTAATCAGTATATTAGTCAATTTAATTATAATAATTGCCAACAGGTTTTCTGTTCATTTCTTCAAACCTTTTCATCTTTGTTTTTACCCGTCTCTTCCCTTTTTTTGTTTTCATCTTTGCAAAGGTTAGACATTTCTGAAATTGTTTTACTTCCTGTTGCAGTCTCTTATCATTAGACACACATAGCAACAGAAAAACCACCATATTTTCATTTGGCGTGGTTTTTACGGGGCCCCAATGCCCATCTTATTTCAAACCACTTTACAACATGAGTTGTGTATGTTTTATCATGCCACCAACATGAGAATTGCCACCTACAGTATGGATCACAGAGTTCCTTCTAACCTGTATCGGTTTTAGTTGGAGTCACCTGACAGGTTGTCTGTGTGTTGCTCAGGAATTAACATCTTGCAGAAACAGGCCTTATTGAACATAATTTCATCTTTGATGGTTCATTTTCTAATGTTTATGAGTTTATTCTTTCCCTTTTTATCTCACAAACATTAACCAACAACAGAACTGCCACCTGTTATCTTGACCTGCTAGAAATAGGAGCCAGGTTTCCCTCAAATCATTACCTAATGTTTTGAAAAAGTAGGAATTATTAAACAATGTCATGTTAGAACATGTTGGGAAAATGGTCAATGGCTGGAACACTTCTGCTCAATCAGGTTTGACCTGTGGCTAAACAACAACAGCTTACTTTCACATTTCTTTCACTTTGCTTTTCACAAATATTCAGCAGGACTACAAATACAAATTTCCAGTACATTAATTTATGATGATTGTATCTTGTGTCCCTTTCCTGAAACCCTCCATCTTACTAGTTTCCGGATATTTTTCTACATTTCCCATCTCCTATGACTGAATTGCAAGGTCTACTCTTCACCAACCCTCTTCACTGAAGATCCCTACCTTTTCTCAGATTTCATGGTATTAACACTCTTGCTTCATACCTGCTAGTTATCTCTATAATCAAGTCATTCATTGGCCGCACACACAGTATCAAAACTTCTCATCTTCATACTGTTTCTTCACACTTCAACAGATGTGTTCTTATGTTTTGTGTTCATTAGTTCAATAACACAGAAATTTCAAGCATCCATTTGTCTGTTGGTTGTGCTCTGAAATACAACTCTGTTGACCAGGTAATACCTTGATTATAGTATCTACATTAATAATATCGTTGGTTAAACTGGGCTGCTGCAAGGTCAGTTTCTCCTCCTGGTATTTTTGACTCAGCATACAAAAACTGTTCATTTCCACAGCCCTCAAACAGATCATCTTTAAAAAGAAAGAACAGAAACAGGCTTAGTATTAATGGATGACAAATTTCTATTGACCTGAAAGACTGACTTTACTGTATTTCTCATTAAAGTACTTTTACAACCATGTTTTAGTCGTGGTTTCCCATGTATATCGCCTTATCATTGCTGTGGATGTTGTACCAGACCCCATTCAAAACTTAAATGAAATGCATGGCTATGACACATTCATCAAGATATATCTTCAGGTAATTGTGCCATGTCTTGATGACTATAAGATCTGTTGAGTTCTGTCATTTTCAAATGCTCGCTTTGCAGCAATAAGCTATGCAACTGTTTGTCAGCTGTTGATTCCATGATTCTCTAGACGCTGATAAGAAATGACCTGGTCTGGGATTCTGTGTAGCAGCTACAGAGACAGTAGCAAGGAGCTATGAATGTTTATAGAAGTAGAAAAGTATAGATGCATAAACACACGGATCCACATACACACACACACACATACATACACATGCTTATACATCCAGCTTCTTGCAGTTTTCGCATATCAAATTCACTCACAAGGCTTTGGCTGACCCAGAACTATTGTAGAAGGCACTTAACGTTCTGTGCATTGGGATTGAACCCTAAATGACATGTTAGCAAAGCATGTTGCTGAGCAAGCTTCTTAACCACACGGCCATGCCACACTTTTGTGTGTGTGTGTGTGATTTTTAGCATCAACTCCACTTTGATCATTAAATTATAAAAAGTATATGGACTGTTAAATGCCAATTAACTATTCCAATTAATATAAGAATTCTGTGTGTGTGTGTGTGTGTGATTACTTTATCCAAATCCATACCCTTTCAATTCCATCATCTTCTCTCCATATTCCCCAATCATCAGTCAACCTCGTGTTTTACATCAGTCTTCCTCCCCTGTTCATTCCTTATTGTCACTCAACCACCTCCTTAGTGGTCTTCTTTTATTAAGGCTTCACTCATGCATGTTCACTAAAGCCAGGCTGTTATGGTATTGTGCTAATGTGACCAAACTATTCCATTTCTCTGCCATCTAATTATCAAAATGGTTTTGTGGTTTGCTGTCTCCATTAGTTCATCGTTCAATATATATTTGTGTTATATCAATGTTAAGGAAGAAAGTCTTAAAACTTTTACATCCTTTCATTACTAAACCTATTTAGATTTTATTTTAAAACTAAAAATATTGCTTAAATAAATTTCAAGTCAGAAATATGACTATTTTGACAACTGGTAAAACCCAAGTGGAATAAACTGTAATTTTTAGGGATACACAAGAAAGAATTATTAAATATTTGTATAAAATAATAAAAATAGTTGAGAGTAAAAAAAAGGTTTAATATAACACAACTTCTTTCTTTCTTTAAAACAACTTTTTTTGTCTCCAACAGAATAGCATGAAGACAATTTTTTTTAATCCTCATTAAAACTAGAAACTAAACTGAATTTCCCACGTAGAGAAAATAATAGTAGAATAATTGTAGATGCTGTGATGCTAAAGCATACCAAACATTGGTTTGATGTTGGAGAATCCTCTTATAGAAGACTAGATTAGTTTCTAGACTGCTTATGGAAGCATGACTATGAAATGTTAGCTTTCTTCTAGATTGCCGTTACTAACCAAATGGAAAGAAATCAAAACATGATTTTTTTCCTCTTGTCCAATCAGAGCATGAAATTGTCCTTGTCATCATCATTGGTAGAGTTTTTATGGACGTTGTCTCTCTGACATTCCTGTTTTTATGTTTTCCCTTGATTTTTAAGTCAATTACTCACTATTTTACTTATAATCTATAAAAGACCACCTAATTTTGAAATATCTGCAAAACTAGTTTCCCTCAAAACTGGCTTCGAGGAGGGCAACAGACCACAAAAATTATGTCAAAACTATTTTACTGGAAAGTCTTTGGGATTTTGACATTTTATTTTGAGGCATTAATTAGTTCTGTGTTAATTACAGTAATGGCATCTGGTAACATACCACAATATTTGTGATACACATAAAATATTGAGTAATTGTGGAAGGGAAAAACAGCCAACTGAACTCTGTCACTGATCGTTAAAAGGCTCCATCCTTTAATATCATCAAGTTGATTGCACATTCCAGTCTTATTATATTAATGAGAATCTTTGCTTTATGTATTTATAGTATATATGATACTTACTATGTATAGTTGCTTTCTCTCTCTCTCTCTCTCTCTCTCTATATATATATATATATATATATATGTATGTATATGTATATAATTGTTGTATGTAAATAGTTTACTCTAAACAAACATAAGTTATATAAAAATATAACACTTGTGATGGAATAAGATAACAATATGTTTGTCATAGAGTGAACTCTTTTTAAAGGCACCTTCAGGCCAGGTGGTGTTAACTCTCTTCTATACAGTTTTCATTTATCAAATCTCTTGTGCAAGGTTCGGGTTTGACCTGGGGCTTTGGTTAAAAGTTCCTTGCCCCAAATGCCAGCCAGTAGCACCAAACCTGGTACCTCACAAAGCAAACTTCTTAGCACTTCAGCTGTGTGTGTTTGTGTGTGCACCAACACATATAAATATTGATATTGTGACATGTCTTGTATATCCTACAGTATTATCATAACAGAACAGATGTGGCCATGAAATACTAGATTACTACAGTGTAGTTGTTGTTGTTGTTGTTGTAGTAGTTGTTGTTTAACCCCAGGTTAGTCTTCATCAGGTGGAACTATGATCAAACATGTTCCAGCCTTGATCATCACTTGTTTTTTTTTTTTTTGGCGTGTATATATGTGTCCTTGTTTATTTAAGATGTTAGGGTGTAATTCGAATGAGATTTGGTTACTCTTTCTAGTGACTATATGCAGTCTCCTAGTTGGCTACTGTTGTCTAAAACTTGAATGAGTTTAATGGAAATTTTCTCATTGAAATTTTATTAAAATTAAGGGAGGAAATCAGGCAGAAGATTGGTTCAAGTTTTATATACATTACATACATAGTATGTACTTATATATATATATATATATATATGTATGTATATATATATATATATATATATATAAATACGCACACACACACACAAAGCAAACAGTGACTCGATCTTGTTGACCTCTGTCACATTGCTATTCACTTCTGGGATATTTTAGAGGAATATTTCAGCTCGTTCCAATACTTCTCAACTGATTTATTATATTGATCTCAGCTGTATTTGAACTGAGAACATAAAATACTGCAACTAAATAATGCCAATCTACTGCCATATTACCATTTATGGTTCCTTAGTAAACAGAATTATATTTAGAGCTTCCTGCAAGAATTATGTTGAGTATTTAATTCTAGAATTTATTTCCTACCAGAGCATAACTATAAATGAGCCTTCAAAAAATATATTTGATGTTCCAGGTTTAAGGTGTGGGGTAGGGTGCATGTACTGTCCTTTTACTAGTTTCAGCCTTAGGACTGGGGTCATGTTGGTAGGCTTTGGACAGTTTTTATAAATTTCAATTCATCTCATAAAAAAAAAAAAAATTAAATTTGTTAAACAAAGATCTGGAATGTGCAACAATTAGTGTATCTTCGTTTAATTGTATATTTGTTCTCCTTGATAATTAGTTCCCTCATTTCCTCGCCGCCATTAACCGATTCAATGTAACCTACCGAACAGTGATCCTTTTTGTTAAAGCTCTTGACCAAAAAGCAGAACCCGTAAAAGGCTTTAAGCATTTCTCTTCTTTTGCTGGTTTCCCCCTCTTCATCTCCTCCTCATCCTCCTCCCACCTCTCTTTCAGCTTTTTCAGTGATTTTTGCTTAATCAATATTTTCTTGATTTTGTTAAATGTTCATTTGTAAATGTATTTCCTTGTTTTTTGCTAAAATGTCACAAACTCAAAAGTGAATTGTCAAAATCATTAAAGAATTTAACCTGTAAATATTGACTTTTACATTTTTCTGGTTTGTCTTTTTTTCTTTTTCTTTTTTTTTTTTGCCTTCAAAATATTTATAAAATCTGACTTTTTTAGAATGTCGTCTTTACAGAATTTAGCTTCAGTTAATATTTGATATTTTCTGGACTTAGTCTTATTTCTGTTGAGGCTTTCGGCTTCATTCACCCTTACATTAACATATTCTTATATCTTTTTATCTTTAGACTGCGGCCATGCTGGGGCACTGCCTTGAAGGATTTTAGTCAAATGAATCAACCCCAGTACATTTTGTTTTCTTTAAATCCTGGGACTTATTCTATCGGTCTCTTTTGCCGAACTGCTAAGTTATGGGGGACATAAAACACACCAATACTGGTTGTCGAGTTGTGAATGGAGGGCATATATATATGTATTTGTGTGTGTATATATATATATATATATATATATATATATATTCAACTTACAATGAAAGTAAGCTAACAAAGTTTACTTTAGAAGCATTGAGATATATATACATATATATATATATACGTATATATGATAGGCTTATTTTAATTTCCATCCACCAAATCCACTCACAAGGCTTTGGTTGGCCTGGAGCTATAGAAGACAACACTTTCCCAAGGTGCCACATAGTGGAACTGAACCCCATACCATGTGGTCGGAAAGCAAACTTCCTACCACACTGCCATCTATGCTAATGAGTTTTTTTTTTATCTTTTTAAATATATTTTTTAAATAGTCAAGAATTCGGGAGAGTTTAGAAAAGCAGTTGACTTTTTGAGTGTTAAATTAGTGTTTGGGTCTTAGATAAAAGTTTGAGGAAGGTTTTAGTTTAAATGTGGAAATCTATTAAAACCAGGTTCAATCTCAGACAGGTTGGTACTAACAAGATTAAATATTTAGCTCCAGCTGTGTTTGACAATATAAAATGTTGTCATTGCTCTTGCTATGTTAACAATTTGTAATTGTTGTTCTTGCTACATTTTCAATCAACTTCTGCATAAAATTCTTGCCAAGATACAAACCAGCCTGCTACTCCAAGCTCCTCAGTAAAACACTATCCTAACTTGAATAAAATGCAAACAAAAGCAACATTAGCCATCGGCAGTGCTACTATTTATACAATTAATTCAATCACTTCTGAGTTGATTCAATCCATTTCTAAGTTAAGGGTAAAAATAAAGCAACCCTGCAAAACACAACCGTTCTTGACACACAGAACGACAGCAATCAAATAATGACAGCGGAGTGCACAACAAACATCAGCAATCTGACTGTTGCCTGTATTCTTGACAAGAAATACCAGTTAGTCTTTTACACCTACTAGGTTCGTTCATATTAGCCTGAGTTGCAGGATAATTTTTCATTTCTTTTTTTAATTTTTACGATTATAGGTAACAACTTTAGTTGTAACTTCTGAGTCTGAGTCAGGCGCATCTGAACAATCCCGACAGAACGTCTGCTACAAATAATATTTTTTGACGTAGGGCACCTCTAAGACAACCGCCAGACACTGAACGAAAATGAATGAACTGCTACCAGGCTCAATAAAAGGAGTCCGAGTTATTGGCTGCAATTACATACTTGAAGTCCAGTGTTGGTAGAAATTAAATCAGATTGCAAATACACGTTCACTTTACTAAATTTATATTCGGGCTAAGCCTGAGCAGCCTGAGTGCTGGAGTCGCCACAGATATATATGTGCATATATATGTATATATATATATATATATATATATATATATATAAGCATGTGTGTATATATACATATGTATGTTTGTTTACATATGCACACATATTCTGTCTTTCTCTCTCCTGCAGCCTCTCCTTACCCACATTCCCTGCTTTCATGTCCCCACTCACTTCATACCTTGAAGGACCACCCTCACACTTCATCACCACCATTTTCATCTCTTTCCAGCTTCAGCCCACTCATTCCTCCCTCTCCACCCAGCTCTTCTTTCTATAGCAAGAAGCCTAATCCAGCTCCTTTTCTCTCGCTCCAACCCCCCATCCCCTACTACTGTACAACCACCCACTTGAAGGGGATCTTATTCTTACATGCTGCATGGTCACCTCACCGGTGCTGGTGTCACATAAAAGCACCACTTTGTAAAGTGGTTGGCATTAGGAAGGACATCCAGCCACAGAAGCCAGGCCAAAGCTAGCATTGGGGCTCAAGGAAGTTCTCAAACCTGTTAGCTCCTGTCAAACTGTTCATGTCCCCTGCTGGTATGTGCTAAATATATATATATATATATATATATATATATATATATGTACAAACTGTATGGTGGCCTCAATTGTGCTGGTAGTATGGTAAAAGCCCCCAACACTTGTTGAGTACAGTAAGCCTTAGGAAGGACATCCAGCCATAGAAACTTTGGCAAACCAGATACTGGAGCATTACATATTACTAGAACACATCGGATCCTGTCAAACCATCCAATCCATGCCATCTTGGAAGATGGACATTAAATGGTGATGATGTATGTATATACATGCATGTGTGTGTGTATACAGTAATCCCTCACCATATCGTGGTTCATCTATCACGGCTTATTATATAAGCTTATGTTGATTCCTCTGTGATGTTGCTTTGCATTTATAATGAAATAAATATATATAAATTATAAAAATAATACAAAAATATACAGTACAGTATTGTTTCTACTTCACAGATTTTCACCTATCACAGGGTGTTTGGGAACGTAACACCCACGATAGTCGAGAGATTACTGTATAAGTAAATACATGTATTTATGTGTATATAGATATATATTTATATGCATGTATATACGAGTGTGTGTGTGTGTATGTTTCTCTAGAGCTTACCAACAAAATGAAAACGAAAATGGATTTAACTAGTGTTCTATCTCATTTTGTTTGGAAAATTCAGTGAATCTTTAGATCTGTTTATAAATAATACCATTAACTTATTCCCCTTTCTTTCATTATATATATATATATATATATATATATATATATATATATATATATATATATATATATATATATATATATATATAAGATCATCATCTTTAACATGCTTTTTCTAAGCTGGTGTAGGTTGGATGGTTTGTAGACAGTGTTATGCTGCTCCAATGTTGATTTTGGTTTCTGTGACTGGATGCCCTTCCTAACTGCAACCCAAAGCTGTTGTAAAAGGCACCTACACATCATAGAACACGGTGGAACAAACTTGAAACCATGTTTGCAAAATTAACTTCTTAACTGCATGGCCGTACTTGCTCCTGTGTGTGTGTGTGTATGTGTGTGTATATATATATATATATATATATATATATATACATACACACACACAAGCACATACATACACACTCATACACAGAATATATTTCCATTGATGTATATTTAAATACATATGTTCATATAGGTATTACATATACAGATGTGTATGTATTAAAAAAGTGACTTATTGTCCCCAAAATGGGGGCTAAAAATTTAAGCTAATTTTTTGATAGCAAAGTCGATTTTCTTTTTTTTTATTGTAAATTTCTTAATTTAATCTTTTGTGTGCCTTTTAGAAAACGTCCAACAGTTTTCAGATTGTGAAATATTTCTGTTTCATAAATGTATTCCCATGTTTGTAGATATTGAACTAATGGATTGACTTGGGTTGAATTGGTTTACACTTTTCAAGTAATTCAATCTTGTCTGTTGTTTTTTTTTTTTTTCTTAACAGAGAATGGACGAAATTGAAAAAGATCTTTGCCCAGACCAGTATGGACTAACTCCGCCACAAGTGAACATTTGTCCTCCTTCACCACAGAACAATGAAGATTTAAAAACAGGCAATTTCCCTTAGTAGGTATAATTATTAAATCTGAGAGAAAAACAAAATAATGGAAATGCCGATCAAAGCCCAAACTTGGAATGGTATTTTTTCAAGTGGAAATTTTTCTTTCATTTTTTTTAATGTTTTTTATTGTTTTATTGAAGAAGATGTTTAAAACTGTAGGGTAAGTGCCTACCTCTAAATATGTTTTAGTGTTTTTGGCTGAGGGTTAATGATTTATCTGACATATTTGAATTTCTTTGTTAGGTATCTTTCCTGTTTTTTTAATTAGGAGGTTAACATTACTGATCAACTTTTTTAACAACTTCTAAATTAACTCATTTTAATTGCTACTAATCTTTACTTTAGAATTATTAACTTGATAATAACAACTAAAACAGTACTCTAGTAGATGTAAACATTGAAATAACCATAAAGAACTTTAGAATGGAGATATTTCTCTTCAGAACTCTTTTATCAATTGTGACTAAGGTCATGGTGGAGTACAACCGTTCTAGGAGAATGGTTCATTGTATTTAATATCTAAATAGTTGGTGATATTTATTTTGTATTGTAGATTAGAGTACATACATCTATGTTACCAGACCCTTCAAGGAGTGATAGATAATACTGTGTGTGTGTGTGTGCGCGAATATATATATATATATATATATATATATATATATATATATATATA
>NC_069001.1:39737751-39741738 GCF_001194135.2 Octopus bimaculoides
AATGACATGAAGCTATAGTTAAATTGAATTGATTTCTTGTATATTTTGGTAAGTATAAATATTTATGTAACTTATATAGCAGTTCTTTTAAATTTATTTTCTTGTTGTATATGTAAATGTGTGTGTATGTATGTGTATATATATATGTATGTATGTATATATATATATATATATATATATATATATATATATATACACACACACACACACACACACACACACACACACATATATTCACATAATTATTTATCCTTTTGCACTTTGAAACCTGTGTGTGTATGCACGTGTCCATGCACACACACATACATGTGGGTAGGTGAGCAAACTAAAGAAAGCAGCACTGAACACATTTGGTTGGAGTTACATATATTTAATACCAGCTTGAACTTGCTCTACATTACTTAGTTTTGTGGATGAAGGATGTGTCCACTTCATCAGATGTTCAGACATTCACACACAGTCACACATCCACAGGTGCATACAGACACACATACATTCTCCATCCGTTAAATCCTATTTACCAATTCCTATAAAAGATTCTGTTACATGTGATGGATTATGGTTCTATTTTGTTTTTAATCCCATCTATCACTCATTCCTTCTTTTCACAGTATAACAAGACATTTGGTCTGAGGTATTCCTAATTAATATTTCTCCAGGATATCCTATAGCCTACTGAGTGATATATGCACTATAAGGGATTATAGCATTTCTTAGTTGACCCATATATCTATCTCTATAACCCAGAATATATCGATAAATAAATTTCTACAACATGCAAGGTGATGGTGAGATATGCATCTACTTATTTGATTATACGGTATCTTATTTGATTATACGGTATCTTATTTGATTATACGATATCTTATTTAACATATCTGCTGATGGCTGTGATATCTTTTCTAAGCTCTTCTTCTTCTGGCAATAGAGTTGAAGTTTCATATTCAAGACTACAGCTTTCACCTGTTGTCTCACCTGTTGTCTCAAGTCCATATATATACATTATACACACTCATTATATATTACATTACAAATTTAACAAGACTTTCACCTTCCCCATACAAAAACTGTACACTATACATAAACATATACAATTGAAATTAGATGATATTTTTTCAAACACAGAATCGCTGTTAGAACAGCAGAAATATGAGATGAATTACCCTTACAAAGCATAAAAATTTGTCAACAACCAGCCATTTTATACAACGTAAGAAACATGGCTGGTTATTGACAATTTTTTCTGCTTTATAAAGGTAATTTACCCAGTATTTCTGCTGTTCTAACAGCAATTCTGTGTTTGAAAAAATGTCATCTAATTTTTATCATTCAATATACATTTCAATACTTATAAAAACAAATATTAGTTTGTTTATATGTATGAACATACATAAACACATACATTAAGCACACACACTCACACTACATTATGCACCAATTAGATATATCGACTTTTTAGGTGTGACCTTTGTGTTCTACCTTATATACACACGTTATACATTCTAGATATGCAAAAATAACAAAACCTTACATTTTTATTGTACGTTATACATACAGAACTACAACACCTACATTCTCCATAAACTTCCAATTATGTACAAAGACAACGTTGGACAATGGAAGCTGCATGTAAACTTCAATATTTGTGTTGTTTCAAATATTTCATATGTTTTTTTTTCGTATTTAAACATCACTTTTCTTCTTTCCTCGCCTTCTTTTTTATTGCACCAAATTTTATTTCGTTTGCTCCTTCCTTCCTTTTAGTCTCCATCAATCATTTCCATTTTTAATTTCAAGTCAACTTCTACTAATGTTGTGTTTTTTACTTTCGTCTTTCAGTTTTCTCAGCAGCATTAACTGCCTTGCCCTCCTCCTCCTCCTCACTCTTATCTAGTCAGACCTGTTAAATCTTAGTTTTCTTCTGCACAAATGTTTATTCGGTTGTTAAGATAAAGTTTTTCACTTACAGTATTTCTTTCAGTCATACTTCCCGTTTGGACTCAAATCTTAACCAGAACAACTTAAAAGGCGAGCGAAATAAAATTGACATGGACTCAAATTTGAAAAAGGAACGCTCCCCACTTGATAATGTCAGTTTAAATGAATCAAGTAAGTTGAATATAATTATTAATTATTAATTATTCAGTTTCTTGTGTTGTAGAAAATTTCATTCACAAATGAAATACAAATATAATATTGATATGTGAGTGCAGGTAACAAGTGCATTTGATAATTACATGACTGCAGAATCTATCCCACTATGTGGTACCTTGTCTGAATTCTTCTGCCAGACCCCAGAAGTCTAATAAGGTATTTGACAATACCTTATAAGTGAAATTTGGTAGCAGAAAACTGTGTGTAATCCCATCATATATGTGTGTATATGGTTGTTGAGTTAAGATCTCAAATATCTACTGATGAAAGAACTCAATATTTGTTAAGTCAAATTTAATATACATTTGGGGATATTGACATGAATAGGACTCTTGTTTTGTTTCTTGCAACTTATATACACACTCATATATGTATGTGTGTGTTTGTATATATTTTGCTGAAATATATCAGCTAAGAATACAAATATTGGCAAAAATACTGGTATTTTTTGCAAACTAAATCCTTTCATATATCTGTTCTGCATCAAGTTCCAAGCATTTCTTTGTCACTACAGTTAGTACAGTGATCCAGTGTTCACCAGTTAAAATAGAAAATAACATGTCACCCCTCATCTCTGTTCCTCTCATGGTTTTTCCACCTATGTCCATATTTAATGTGCATGAAGCTAATGGCATGGGTATAACTTTCTGCATAAAGGACACACAGTTAAGTAGAGACTAACATACTTGATGTAGTGAGCTCCAAAACATTTGTAATTAGAATTATGGCTGTTTGAAAAGATGAAATCATTAATGTTAATGACAATCGTTATCAAGAAAGACAAGGGAAGCAACCTTGAAATCCAAACCAATTAAAAATTGAATAGAGACATAGAGTGAGCAGTGAGTTTGATGTTTGGTAAATATAGGGACAACTCTAGAGATATTTCATCTTTATTAGGCCACCTTAGCACAATATAGTCCCATGTGCACTTGTCAGAGCTTTGAATGACTATCATAACGTTTGTGCATGTATGCACACACAAAGCATTCACTGACTAAGCAAAGTAAAATAATGACATGGGAAAGTTTCCCCTCCTCTGCAGTTAAGTGTAACATAATGTAATGGTGTAAACTAATGTTGTGTAAAGCTAGGTTAATTTGCATAAAATGTAAAACTCATTTAATTTCAATTCACTCTAATATTGTTACATATTTTTTTTTCTACTTTAAAGATATTTTTGAGGTAAATTAATAGTCAAACTTACTTCAATTACATATTTTTTTGTCATTGATTTTTATTCATAGATGCAAACAGAATCAATACTCAACCAGGTAATGTGTCTTCCAACGAAGAATGTTCTCTTTTGTAATGATTATGGTGCTGGCGGCGGTGGTGGTGGTCACTACCTGTCTTTAAAAATTGTTTACTTTACGAAATCAGAATATTCAACAATTTTCCGCTTGCAACTGAAATTTTCGTTCCAACCAAACTGATGCATGCTGAAAATTAAATTTAAAATCTTTCTTTCTTTTTCTTCTTTTTTTTTTTTGAGAATCAAATAATAACAAAATGGTTTATTCAAATTTTAATTTCTTTAATGAAAAACAAATTCTTTACTAAAATCTTTTACTTCTCCAAAAAAAAGCAAATTTTGTTTCATTCATATTGGTTTTATATCCTTAAATTCCTTTTGAATTCATTAAAATTCTCAGAAATTAGTAACGTTAATTTTAACTCTAAATTTATCTTTTTTGTGTCTTTAGAAAATTTGAAATTTCTTCTAAAAGCTATTGACTGCACATCATTAATATTCAAAGATGTCATCACATTTACAAGATTTTCTTTTCTTAATGGCTCCGCTTGCGTATTCCTTTTGAATATTTCTGAAGG
>NC_069001.1:39742012-39746541 GCF_001194135.2 Octopus bimaculoides
ACACACACACACACACACACACACACACACACACACACACACACACACATATTGTGGTACAAAAATGTGTTCAGTACATCAAAAGCAATGTATGTTAATTTATGTCAAATAGAGATTACATATTCATGAGCTGCTGCTTCCTTACAAATATGTCTATTTAACTGAAGGACAGAGCAGGTAGAGTTACACCTAAGGAGTATGTGATCCCTATTTAATTCACATAAATTAAGATATATTTAAGGAATAAAAAAAGGAGGGAAAAATAATTATTTTCCTTGTTATGACTAAACTTATAAACTAAGTTCTAAATTGCATGTTTCAAATTATTTATTCACCAAACTCTGCATGTTACAAATCACACTTCCATTTCATGCAGCTAAAAGTAAGAGAGAATATACCAATCACTGCAGAAGGCTTTGTCCTCATGTATAAGGACCAAGTTAATAAAGTTCTCTTTGATTTACCGACCAGAAATTGTGAGTACAATGACTAAAAGCCATGAATTGTACTTCATTATTTTTCTGTTCTACTCCTCATATTTTAGATATTATTCTTTAATGGATTAATCAGAGAAGCAGTTGAGATTTTCATCTGGGGTTTTGTGACTGGTGGCAAGAAGTTACCCTCAGACCAGAAACCTGTCCAAATGATTGCAAGAAAAAGAACTTCATTAAAGACACTTAAAGAGTCGGGTGGTGGTTTAAGTCTTCCTCTCAAACTCAGGAATGGCCTCTCTCAAGAATTTCTATATAGTTCCTGTTTATCAAGTTCCACTCACAAATTGGAATCAAATTCCAAAACCCCATAATTACTGAATAAACTATTTAACCACACAACAGTTCCTGCCCTTTATATAGACACACGTCTATCCACAAGCCTGCACCCACCACTCATATAACACAGACTGTTCTACACCCAATCTTCACGCAGACAGTAACCACACACCTGCACTGAATACATAGACTGCAAAATATGTAATATCTGCTGGAAATAATGGTATTTGGTCCTATTATTTTCAGTCTTATGCATTCTTGTCTTTTAATATCAAATGCTTCAAATGTCTGCCAAATGCTTTTACAATTCTAAAAGCAGAATAAGCAATGTTATTCAAAGACAGTTTGCAAAACTACCTTTTCTTGTCTCACTTCAGTTTACAGATAAAATTTTCTATTTTTATTGCATGTCAATGAATACTGTCGGTATATGAAGGTTCTTGTAACTATGAGGTTAAAAAAATACAATTTAATGAGAAAGCATGTTAAAACTTCTGAATCACTTATTGGTTGCATGTCAACAATTATTATTATTGATGCCATGACCATTTTCTCATGAGAATTTCTATATTTCACTTGATTGTCACTAAATTCTTTTCACTCCTGTATTTTTTCTTTTTTTTAGTATTTCTTTCTCTATGCAAGGTTTTGCTCCTTCTAGGTTTCAACATGAACAGTAATTAATACTTATGTCTAGTCTCTGACTTGTGGGATGTTTTCCTTCTTGTAAGGCTAAGAGAAATAATTATTGTTTCTTCAGTTGTTTTGTTACAACTATTTCACTGCTACTTCATCTTTCTATCTTGGAATGTTACCCTAACCCTAACATCCAAAGAAACTTCACAAAACATTTTTATTTCTTCCTCCAAATTCAAATCACACGTGGTTCAATGATACAGACAAAAAAAACCTCTTTCAACAACTTTGGAAAACTTTGTTTTGATTGGTTGTGTTTACTTTAAAGTTTTGATGAGTCCTAACACTGTCTCACATTTAGTTATGGGGGTGGGGCACGTACAGTAAATTATATTGACCCCCATGACCTAATTGGAATTTTATTGGCTGTAGAAATATGAAAAACAGAATCAGTCAAAGTGAGATTTGCAACTAAATACTGCAACCATTTGGTCTTTCATACTGATTCTGCTGATTCACTGCCTTTAATTACTCTTTAATTAATTAATTAACAAAAACTTTATGCATTCTATATTTCATATATAAAATTTTCATTTAGTGAATATAAAAATAATATAACAAGAAGAAAATGTTTAATTTGGTGCCACACAATTTTTTTAAAATTAGAAAGCAGCTTCTAAATAAAATTATATTGCAAATTAAAATTATCCAAAATACTAGTATCTGTTTAATGAGTAATGTAATTAATTGAATCGTGTTAGATCCCTGTTTTCTTCACACATGCACACACATGTATATGTGTGTGTGTAAAAGATGTGTTAGTGATTTAGTTACTTCCAACTCAGGCAAGTCCTGATATTTCTCTAAATGTTTTCTAGACGTGAGAAATAAAATTATACAATAAATATTGAGAGAGAAGAAATGTCAATATTGCTTAAAGCATACACGACTCCAAGTTGTTATCTTGAAATGAAGCCGTACACTACTTATGCGACTTGAGCTAAATGCCAATTTGTTATCATTCGAAATCCTAAAGATTTATGCATTTTTTAAAAACCAAACTATTTTTTAGCCTTTATAATTGAAGATATTGCTTAGAATGAAAGTTTTATTTGATAGTTCACTTTTTTATTTTATACAAAATTTCATTCACAAAATTTTCACAATTAAAAATTAAATGAACAGAAATTATATTTTAAAATAAAATATCCAATTTTTAATAAAGATTGTTTAAAACCTTCATAAGTGTTATAAATTAGTTGTAGTCAGTTTGTCTTCAAATAAAATAAATTTTCATTGTGAATAAATTATAAATGTAACATTTTTTTCTGAGAATAATTAGCAATTTGAAAATTTAATTAATTGTCTGTATTTAATTAAATGATTGTGAGTTCAGATGTTGTAATTTATTTTCTCTCTCAAAACAACTATTAAAGAGAAATCTTGAAAGGACAAAATATCTTCTGCTGTTTCTGTGATAAACAAGTGAAATAATATTCTAATTGTATTCCTTAATTTGTTTTCAGGCAGCACTTCTAGTCTGAATATCCAACCCCAAGACGGAAATTCAGAAGAACCTGCATTTGGTGGCCCAAAACCTATGTTGCCTTATAGTTCTATGTTTATTTTCGGTCCGACCAATCCGTAAGTATCAACTCTCATATTTTTCTAATTAATGGTTTGTGTCAGTGTTTAACAGAACTATTTTTAATATTGTTATGTCTTTGTTACAAGTATGGTCTTGTAAAACCAGCTGTGGAATTACTGCAAGTGTGGCCTTGTAGAACTGGCTCTAAGGATTATTGGAATTGATTTTGTAGGAGATTATTTTAGCTGTGTTTTACAATAAATATTTGAATGGAATGAGTTCCCAAAGCAAGAATTGCTATAAAACATTTTGTTATACATGTATGTTTGTGTGAAAACATTTGGATTAAAAATCTAAATTGATTTCATTCCAGTCATTATAACTCCTTTCTTAATTACATGATCAAACTCAAATTATTATTTAATTAAAAGTGACATTTTGTTTCATTATAGCATACAACAGTACACTGGCTCTGAACTATTTTAATAAGCTTCCTGAGACCACCTCTGTAATCAATCTCACCCATTTCTTCCTTTTTTTACTTTTGCAGTGTCCGCCGCTTTTGTCATTTTGTGGTCAACCTACGTTATTTTGACTTATTCATCATGATCGTTATTTGTGCCAGCAGCATCGCTCTGGCTGCAGAAGACCCTGTCAATGACGAGTCTGTAAACAACCAAATATTAAATTATTTTGATTATGTTTTTACTGGAGTTTTTACTATAGAAATGTTATTAAAGGTATGTCAGCTCTTTCTATTCCTCTAACACATACACACACACACACACACATTTATATACACATACATTGACATATACCTACACATGTCTTCATTTCATCTTTCACTTGTCAATGATAATGTTGAGTTCCTTAAAAGTGAGATCTTTGGTGGCTGAACAATCCAGTCTATTGTAGGTGCCATGTACATATGATGGTGGTGGTGGTGGTCATAACGGTTAAACTATGCTGATGTGGTCTAATAAAAGTAGAACATGTATGATGCTGCCATCATATGACCAAAGAACAGACACTTTTCCTAATTAATATTAATTTACACACCCTGCCTTTATACTCAAAATTATTCACATAGATAATGATAATTAATTAAAATGTCTTGTCCAATTACATTCTTACTTTACTGTTTGAAAATATAGATTTCAAAACTAATAATGTTTGCCTTTTTATTTCCAATCGCTGCAATTTCTCTCACTGTATTATCTACAAACTCTATTTTCAGATTGTAGATCTTGGTATAATACTTCATCCCGGCGCTTATTGTCGGGATGCATGGAACATTCTGGATGCAACAGTTGTCATATGTGCTTTGGTAGCTTTTGCATTCAGGTAAGTATTTCAAATTGATTTTTCACTTATTTTGCTTAAAGAATTTCTTTGAGAAATTAACAAGTACGTTTTGGTTTGGCAAATTACATTTTTTTTTTCATGATGAAGAAAAATAAACTATTTGCAAACCAAATACAAAAACGAAGTGTGTGTGTGTGTGTGTGTGTGTGTGTGTGTGTGTGTGTGTG
>NC_069001.1:39746894-39759646 GCF_001194135.2 Octopus bimaculoides
ACACACACACACACATTGTTACACAGATGTTGGTTATGTAATGCTTGTTTAGATGGTAAATCTAAATGATTCTAAACGATATTTTTTTCTTTTTTAATTTTCAGGCTGTCTTTGATTGTGTGGTGAACTCATTAAAGAATGTATCCAACATTCTTATTGTATATCTTTTATTTCAATTCATTTTTGCTGTAATGGCTGTGCAATTATTCAAAGGAAAGTTTTTTTACTGTACAGACATGTCAAAATCCACACGAGAAGAATGTCAGTAAGTTACCATTCTCTCACTCAGTCTTGCTTCTTAACTATTCCTTACTTATATTTTTAATGGGAGACATTCTTTATGTTTTAGTTAATTTTGAAAAAAGAATTTCCAGGGATTTAATTCAACAACTAAATGGCAAATTTGCAGAGTCCTTACATTGTTGCCTAGAATAACTTGTGATATTTAGTTTGGGATCTATGCATTCTGAGTTCAAATCCCTTCAAGGTTAATTTGCCTTTCATTCTTTCGGGATTTATAAAATAAAGTACTATTTGTACCATTCAAGTTTTGGGTTTGGCGTAATTCACTTTCCCCATCCCCCTAAAATTGCCGGCCTTGTGCCAAATTTTGAAACTGTTGTTCTTATTCTTATAATGTTGTTATTATTATTATTACAGGGGTCAATATTTTGATTATGAAGATAAGTCAGATAAACCGCGCGTTAAGAACCGGGAATGGCTCCGGCAAGATTTCCATTACGACAATGCTATGTATGCAATGCTGACATTGTTTACTGTCACAACAGGAGAAGGTTGGCCAACGTAAGATCAAACAGCTCTTTTACTCTATTTGATTTTTCTACTTGATTTTTCTATTTGATTTTTTTGTCCATTAATTCTGCTGTAGTTCCATTCACATTTAGGGAATTAACAAATCTATTTATATTAGTAAATATATATTTTTTTTCCATTTTTTTTTTTTTTTTTTTTTTTTTTTTCTCTAGAGTTTTGAAGAATTCCATGGACTCCACAAACGATGATATGGGACCAAAACCTGGCTCCCGAATGGAAATGGCAATATACTACGTTGTGTTTTTCATTGTCTTTCCATTTTTCTTTGTTAACATCTTTGTGGCCTTAATTATCATAACGTTCCAAGAGCAAGGAGAAAACGAATTAGTAGATCAAGATTTAGATAAAAACCAGGTATTTCTCACTTTTCTCACCTTTCTCACTTTTCTTTTTCCTTCCGTCTTTCACCACAATTCGTTAACAAGGGAATTACCAGATCAATTAATATTTTCCCTGATCTTACAAATTAAAATTATTTTTCTTTTCCTTTCTCTTTATTAAGGATTATGTGATTTGTGTGCAATTATATTAAAGTTCATTATCTTTCTTAATTCTAGCAGAGAAGGTTAATTCCTAATCCTTCACAGGGTCTCTGAGACTAGTCAGAGGAAGGAAGATATCTTCAAATGGTACCTCCAATGCCTGGTGGTGGTGTTTAGAAGGCCATGTGTATGACCCCTTCTTGACTAAATTATTTTTAAAATACATGAAACATATTCCCTACCTCCATATATGATCCATAAATACTTTTATATCAAAATATATGGCCAAATCCCAGCATCATATATAATTAATTCTTTAGTTTATCTTGCACAGCAGAGGCCTGAATGCTTACATCAGTGTGTACTTGGTTAAAACTTCCTCCATATTGTACACACACACACACACACACACATATTTGTAGCAGAGTTAAACAAAGCAAGAGCAGCCAAGATTTATGGAAGGGAGATAACTGCATTATTACTGCCTATGAACCATGGTTTGAATCTTTTAAAAAATCTGGTCTCCAGAATCTTCAAGAATGTTGTGATATATATATATAAACTGTGCTGAATCTGATAATTGCTATTTCAAATTTGGTTATTTTTGCAATATTGTTTTCTTTCATTTCAGAAACAATGTATAGAATTTGCCATTGAAGCACGGCCATCATGTCGATATATGCCCAAAAATAAAAATTCCTTAAAATACAAAATATGGAAGGTTGTTGTGTCACCTAAGTTCGAATATGTCGTCATGATACTGATTGCTTTAAATACAGTCGTCCTCATGATGAAGGTAAATTAGTCCTTCATGTTTCTCTTTCCAGTTTTTATTGTCCTTATTAAGAATTAGTAACTATACAATGTCAGCATAATTGATACTCGTAACTGACCGTTATTAATTTGTTCTTTAACAATGAATCGATGTTTTAGTAAATTATAAAACACAAATGGTTTATTTTGTAACAATGCTTTATTGGGTTCTTATTTTGAATTTAAAGCTAGAAATTTATAAGGGATAGGTACAGTTAATTAAATTGTCCCTATTAAAATCTTATGATAGCTTGTAATTATGATAATTGTTAATTAGAAGTATAATTTTCTACTGTCTACATAAATTAAATCATTTAAAAAAATTAATTTGGAAATATTTAAATGTTATCTAATTTCTAGATTAGTTTCTTGTTTTTTGTGTTGTTTTTCTGAAGAAATAGCAAAACTATGGCAGCTAAGTAAAAATATTGTTTTATTCTTCATGTTTACTGACTTTTGTTTCAGAAAAATATGCAGGGAAATATAATAGCATTTTACTATAAAGGATGGGAAATATCAGGAAATAGTGGCAAAGTATTTCTTTAAATGACAAGAATTATTGGGAATTGTTTGTTTGACTGTAAAAGACTGGAAATATCAGGAAATACACACATACAGGCCCCTATCAACCATCATAACTTCTCTGTCTTTATCAATATCTTCAATCCACTTTCCCTTTCTGATGTGGATTGGATGGTTTATCTGAGGCAGCATCTTCTAATTATATGCCCTGCTTGTTACCTACATACCTATCACCCTTTAAAACACAGCATTGGGGCTTACCTATTTTAAAACACTGTTATGGTATTGATATATATTAAAGGAAGATAATCTAAGCATTATTATCAGCCAGTTGAGTGATAATCTATTAGAAATAAATCTATAGTTTATTAAAATATCGTTTACTCCATGGAGACACCTGTGTATGATTTCATTTCATGTCAGGTCCCAGCATTCATATAATTCTGGAAAGATTTGTTTATTAAACTATTCCTTGTTTGTCATTTATTGTACTTCTTGCTGGCTCAAAGTTCGGTCTATTGAAATGTAGGTTTAATTGTGAGGCTAAAATATTTGCAACCACAGAGTTTTAGGGATCAGATTAATCCCTTGTGAATAAAATTTGGTTGATGGAAACTGTGGGGATGCCCATCACATACACATATATATATATATTTAGCTTGCCAGTTAGCTAGCTAGATGACTGATTGATAGATAGATAACACAAGGAGTAACTGGCCCCTTGCCCTCCTCCAATAACATGTAAATGCACAATCTGTTTGTTTGCTATCTAAGCCAGCAGCAGTTAAACCGGCAACCCTTCCCTCCCATCCCCACCACCACTTCTTGAGAACGTTGGAGAGTACCCAGTAGTGCCAGAAATAACAGCTAACCATGTGGGGGTTGTAGACTCTTACGTATTTGTCTTCATCTCTAATTACTGGTACCCTGGCCTTTACAGCTTCGTCTGTACTCTCCATGATTATAACAACACCCCTATCGAATCAATTTAAAGAAAGGGAATATTTTTAGTTTCTTTCTTGTTGTTACTACTACTACTACTACTACTACTACTACTTCTAGAGCTGCTGCTGTTATAATAATAATTGTTGTTGTTGTTTTAATTGTTATTAATGCAAAGTTAGAGTTTTGTCTGTAATGAAGTATTTTGTTAAAAATGAAGTAAAATTTGATTTGATTAAATTGGATGACTAATGACTCCATACAATGAGAAAATAAATATTTGAAAATGGTTAATTTTACAAAGTTAATTAGTAATTAATAGATGTCATTAACTGTATCATTTATAATAATAATAATCTCACTATTGACACAAGAAGTATTATATTTTCCAATATTTTCCTAATGCTTTCTTTCAGAATTAATGCTTCGTTTCATTTTTTTGTTTCTTGAATATTGTTGTTGCCTTCTGTCTTTTTTTTTTTTTCCTTTTGTTTTAAATCGTTCGTTGGTATTTTTGTCTAGAAAGAAAATAAGCTCATTATATTTTTTCCCTTTCTTTGTCAGTATAATGGCTCGTCACATGAATATAAAAATGCTCTTCAGAAACTTAATTTAGCATTCTCAGTGTTGTTCACAATAGAATGTGTGCTGAAATTAATGGGATTTGGCATAAGGGTAAGCCAGGAAACATAGGGTCTCAAAGATTGTTCTCTTGCTTTATTTTTTTCAATTTCTAGCTGCTACCTTTGCAAGGTTATCAAAAGACCCTATTTTACTAAATTCAACCTCATTTTCACTAAGTTGTCCAATTTTAATGGACAAACATAAATCAGCAAACATATTTTCTTGTTAAACAATTAATGGCAAGGGTGTTTCTTCTTTTTGTTCTTTTTCTCAATACAAATGAATTAGGAGGAGACTTTTAAGCTTTTCACAGTATTGCAAAACATTCTACACATATATATATTCACATACGTGTGTGTATATATATACACACGTGTGTGTGTGTGTGTGTGTGTGTGCATAATGCAAATATATATGGGGTGGGGACAGAAAGCAAAGCCAACTATTGTTGGATATTTAAAACTCAGAGAATGGCTGGGGAACAGAAGTTTGTATCTCATGCGGGTTATTCTGACGTAGACCTATCAGAACATTTTCAGTGTAAGACAAGGGAGGGGGTGGAACAGTGTCTTCAACTTGTAGAACAATTTCTTAGGATAAAATGCTAGGAGATAGCAATGAAAACCCTGAAGAGAGTTTGCTTACTGTGTGGAAATTTTTTCATTCCTTGCAGCAATTAAAATTTTGAACTCTCTTGGAATTTAATGTTGTCAACACAGTTCTTTACAAAACTCCTTGGATTCTGGTTTCTATCAGGTGTGGAACATATTTTTCATGTTGAAAAACTCTATCAAAAGGTTTAATTCTGCCTCATAAATAAATTGACCACATAAGATAACAAAATAGTAATCTTATTAGAAATATCAATTCATAGTATATAAAACTGAAAATAAAGCTTTTTGTACAAAACAAAAGAGTAACTAAACTTCAGTTCAGGTACAGGTATGTGGCAAAGCAATTTGCTTCATAGCCACATAGCTGGGTTCAATTTCACTGTCTGACACCGTTGAGCATCTTCTACTGAGACTTTGGTTGACCAGTTCCTTTGAATGAAGGTTAGTAGACAGAAATAGTGTGAATTCCATTGTATATATGTGGATATGTATGTGTGTATAATATATAAGTGGGAAACAAGGTGGGAAAAATAGTACTCGAGTACCAGAGGTAGAGTAATATGTTTTATTATTAAAGCTGCAAAAATATCACAAAAAAAACTGCTACTCAGAGTTTCACGTTCCAGTTCGTCAGGCAGATTCTGGATCACATCTGCCTGACAAACAGGAATGTGAAACTCTGAGTAGCAGTTTTTTTGTGATGTTTTTGCAGCTTCAATCATAAAATATTTATATAAACTTAGATTTATATATGTGTGTGTGTGTGTGTGTGTGTGTCCATGTAAATCCCTTTGTCAAAAACCATAAGTTACCAGTTCTTTGAAATAAGCTACAGACTTAAATAAATTCTAGGATTTGTTTAATTAACTAAAACCATTGACGGCTGTACTCCAGCATGGCCACAGTTGAATAACTAAAACCAGTAAAAGCAAAGCAGAATTCATTTAGCAGGAAATAATTCTAACCAGAGAATCCAAAAACCTTTACAAGTTTTTTTAACACTTTTTCTCTGGCCCCTGGATGCTATGTTACTCTAACCAGTTTACAAAACTCTTGTCTTTCATTAACCCCATTTTCATATACAAATGATGCAAACAGTTGTAGTGTGTAATTATAATACTGTTATGGCTAAGTGATTTACAAGTTTCCTTTACAAATATGTGGCTTTGAGTTCAATCCTACCAACAGAACCTTAAGCATACATATTCCATCCTGACATCAGGTTGACCAAAGCATTGTGAGGGAAATTTGGTAATACAGGGCCTAGTTGTAGAGGATTCCTGCTTTGAACACTTCATTATAATACAATAATTAGATAAACTAGATGGGTTGGCTCATAATTTGGGCTGTTCCATAATTACAGACATGGATGCAACTTTATGGCTCCAGTAAGGAGAATTCCAAATGGATTTATAGCATCTTCATTCATTCTGTGACCTTGAAGCCTTTAACAATTTTTTTGGTTGATTCCATTGTCTTTGGGTTAGGGTTAGGCAAGTGAATTCTACCATAGTCTGAAGTCAATCAAAGTCTTGTGACTGAAAGTTGCTAAATAGAAACCGTCTTTAAGCTCCCCTTGGGAAGTACTACTGTTCCTCTTCTTGTATGGTAAATTTAGTCTTAAACCAGTTGAACTCTACCAAACTGGCCTCTGGCTGCCTTTAACAGACTCCAACTGTTGCAAGTATTTGAGTCGGGTCACATTCTAGAAGTTCTTTCCTCCCTTTCAAGTTTTAGACTTTTGGGTAAGGGACAACAGGACTTCTCTTCTACTTTTGTCATGTAAACAAGATTTAAATGACAAATATATATAAACTTCATTGAAATATATATTAGAAAAATTATAATCTAGTTAATTTTAGTTTTCACTTTGAATCTAAATTAGAAAATAAAAGTATTACATATTTTATGTGAACATTTCGATTAAAACTGTTTATATTGTTTTTTTCATACATACATACATATATACATATGCATAAGTATATATATATATATATATATATATATATATTGTGTATGTTAGCATATATATATGTGTGTGTGTGTATATATATATATATATATATATATATATATATTGTTTCCCAGTATCTTATCAGCTATAGTTAGCAATGTGCATCAGCAGAAAAGTTAATTCTGCAATTTGTATGCACTTTCTCTCTCTTTAATGATATATGTATACTAGGATACCTACACATATATATTGTGTGTACCACTAACCTACACTAATGCTATACGTTATCAAACATATATACCAGTTACTCTAATATTGTATCTACCAAGTCTGTCAGGGGTTCTTTGTCACTCTGTTCTCCTACATCAGATCTTATTGCAAAATCAAGAATTGATCTCTTTATTAAGGAGTCAAGCAATTAGAGAAATTCTAGTAGTTTTTAAGGAGCTTTTCACAATCTGAAAGGTAGCAGCTTTTGGTACTTTAGAGATCTTAAAGCACTTACTGTTTATTTTTTTTTTCAAAGCTGTGATGTTCAACAGTCAAAAAAGAAAACCAAACTCTTCTCATGATATTTGGAACGTTGTTAATTCTTGGCACAAAATATTATTTGATTTCAATAAACTGATTCTCTGTGAAATAACATCTTTAATTTTGTGCATCGCTTATTACTTATACATATGTGTGTGTATGTACATGCAGAGATATGCACACATACATATGTACATGTAGGTATATACACACTTGTAAATGTTGTGTGTGTGTGTGTGTGTGTGTGTGTGTGTGTGTATATATATATGTATATATATATATATATATATATATATATATATATATATATATATATATATATATATATATATATACATATATATACATACACATACACACACACACACACACACACACACACACACACACACACACACTCACATGCACACATGTAAATGTTTGTACATCTCAGCTTTAGCCAAACAAATTCTTTGATTTCTCCAGTTTTCTGGGTATCTTTCAGTTCCAATATTGGCTTTACCTATGTTGCTTCTGCTGTCATTTCTTTTCCTTTTTTTTTTTTAAACTAGAAAAAGTTGTTGAGGAACTAGGTTTTGTTTTGCTTGTTCTAGGATGTTAGGCAACTGTAATCTTCTTTCCTCTCGGATGCTAGCTATGGATGCTAGATTTACTATGAATCACCAAATATTCAATCTTGTAGACACCATCAGCAATTACCTCCATCAAGTGTATCTCAGTCATACTACTTTGATTAATATTACTACTACTACTAATAATAATAAGAATAATGATGATTATGATGATGATAATAACAAGGCGGAAGATTGTGATTGATTTTAATGGTTGTGTTAGTAAAGTAAATGATGGTCTTACTTGATTGAATATTTGTTGGTGTCTGAGCATGTTTAAAATATATTGAGACCAGTCACACAGGAAATACAGAGCAATCAATAAACAGGCAAGTATTTTAGTATGGATTTCTTACATATATATAGTAATATTGTTTCTTGGTATTTTGTTCCTTTTTCAGTTCTATGTCAACCCTTATCCTGAACCGAACCCACAGGCCAAAATCTTCCTGAACGTTCAAAAATACATAAACATTGCCTTCACTATTCTTTTCACCATTGAGTGTGTTCTGAAGTTACTTGGATTTGGACTCAAGGTTCAAAACTGTATTATGTTGGCTGCTGCCTTTTGTTGAGTGTCCTCTATGTTAGTACCTGCCAACTGAGCTCCTCCTCCTCCTCCGCCTCCTGCCCCCCACCCCATGAAAAAAAACCTTTTGTTTCCTTTTGTTGCACATTTGTAGACATAAGTTTTCTTTTCTTTTCTTTTTTTTTTCGTATTCCCTATTTTATCTCTTAAGCACCCATCATTCTCCTTTCTTGCAATAATAAGACAACTATTTTTTTTATTTCATAGTAAAATTAGCTGTAGTGGGTGTGATTTTTCTTGCAATGATAAAATAATAATATTAATCCGCAATCTGACAACTGTTTCACCAGACTAGCTGTAGTGGGTGTGGCTGTCAGTCCTAGTTGGTGTTCTAGTGGGTGGGCCACTAGAAGGACTCCTTTCAGATAAAGTTTGACATGTACAGATTCATCAATTAATGAAGTAAAATTAAAGTTTAAAAATAGAAGTGTGTTTGATCTGCTAGAAATAGCACACTAATCTCCTTTAAATCACATCCTACTATCTTAAATGAACTTTTGGAAGTGCAGTCTCATGTGTGTGTGTGTGTGGATATGTATGTTTATATACATACTCACAAAAAGAAAAGAAATTGATGGTCAACACAGGACTGTTGTTGATCATAGATCTGTTCAAAAAGAGCTGATCTAGGGTTATATAGATGGATGGGCAGGGGCGGATAGATAGATAACTGTCATATGAATTTGAAATTTTGGAAGCTTTTGTGTTTATTTTCAGAAGATTTAAGTAACTCTTCATCTCCAATTCTAATTTGTTCTTCCTTTATTGCTAAAACAAATGATCCATCATCATCATATTCAACTTTATCTAAAAGCATAAAATCTTCGACACATTTAATGCTGTTATCTCACCCAACCAGGCAACTGCATCACTAAGCAGAAGATAGAAAAATTGCTAACCCCATTAGTAATTCAAATTGAATTTATTAATTTAGAATAAACATGAAATTTGAAATAATTACAATTTGTAGAATCTCACTATAGATTTAATTAACTAGTACACTAATTACTCTCATTGCAGAACCTCTTTACTGGCACCACCTATCCTTGAAACACTTCTGCAGTTGCTATTTTGATTGATTTTGATTGATTTTTCAACAATAATATTGAATTTGAGGGACTATGATTTAGTCTTTGTAATATTCTTTGAAGAATATTTAAGGAGAATAAGAAAAAATTCCCAAAATCATGTAGACTTACTCTGGGAGTACGTTTTCGATGGCAGCAGTTAAATGAATCAAATATATTTTTGGACTTCGAAATTATAAATGGTTTTGAGAAATATCTTATTTAATTGTGTTTTGACTATTTTAGTTTCTCGCTGGAAACATAGATTGTTACAGACAGCTAATTACGGCTTCACAATCTACAGTTCTTGAGGGTTTATCAATCAATTTTGCAGTTAAAGGAGGAAACAAGATATTTTTCTCATAATTGCCTTTTAATAATTAAGAGTAAAGTAATATAATAAGTTTGCTACGTGCAGCAAACACCAACCACATGAAGTAAATGAAAGAACAGCATCTGTATATAATGCTAGTTCAGGATAGTTAAGTGAGCCATCCAAAATAGAAAAAGTTGTCTTACTCTTCCTTACTTTGATCTCATGTTTTATCATTTCTCTCATTATCTCATTCATCCATGTACTTCAAGGATATCTTCACATCGGTTTCTTAATTTAGTCATCATTCCATAGACATTAAATGATGAAATAAATGTTGAAAAATAATTTATTTAGCAATCTATGGGGGAACTATGTTATACATACATTTGATAGATAGATAGATATTTTCTGTTCATAATTTAGAAGTTCTTTTTGGTTTATTTTCATTTTGTTTGAAGTTATTTTTTACATAACTACTACCATTATGATTCCCTCCTCTTCCCACCACTATGAAGGTACTATCCATTAAACATACAGTGAAAGTATTCTCTGCATGATTTCTACACTCTTGCTCTCTCTCTCTCTCTCTCTCAATCATATATATATATATATATTTATATATATTTATATATATACACATACATACATGCATACACAAATACATATATATATATGCTCAGTGATTGTGTTGTAATAAAGCACACCTTACATATTTTGCTCAGTTTCCACCCAGTCCCAGCCAGCTCCATCTCTCTCTCTCTCTTTCTTTCTCTCTGTCTTTCTCTCTCTCTTTCTCTCCTCAATATTCTCTCAATCAGTGTGCTATTTTCTGAAACTCTGTGTCAGTATGTCTTGCGTTGTTATAACACTGTTGTCAGTTATTACACTGTCGTCACTGTAAAAGCTGATCATTTTTCTGGCTTCATATGTCTATCTACTTTCAAACAGACTTGTTGAGAACTGCCAGCAATTATAAGTGGTTTAAGGGTCACAGAAAACAGACTTCCATTTTCTTCTCTTTACTATTTTCCATCATTCCCTATTGCAGAAAAATGCTCCAAAATAGTTCCATACTAATATACAATTTTTTCTGTAAAAGTTAAAAAGAATATTTATCTGCTGAAAGAATCCCAAACAGTTTTAGAACTATCTTTCATTCCATTCCATAGACTGTAAGTATTCTTTAAGTATTTTAAATCCTGTATTCCTTTGTATAAATCAAATCTTTTTAGATGAATTTGCTCTGAAGACAATTATAGTCACTCTTCTCTCATTGATATCACATTCTGCCATTTTATAGAAAATTTAGGAAGGATCACTCTTTTTGTTAAAACTTCAGAATTTATTTAGTGGAGCTTAGAATAAGAAATATAATCCTACCGGAATAAATTCATTTATGTTTTGGCCAGGTTTGAAATGATTGATGTAAATATTTTAAACCTTACAAATCCAGCATTATATTGTTATCTAATAATGTTGTCATAGGATAAATTACCAGATGAAAAGTTAAAGAAATGATTTAAATATCTTTCAAGACAATTTTGCTTTTACTTCTAAATAAACTTCAGCTATAAACCTTATATATATACATATTCATCATCATCGTTTAACGTCCACTTTCCATGCTAGCATGGGTTGGACGATTTGACTGAGGACTGGCAAGCCAGAAGGCTGCACCAGGCTCCAATCTGATCCGGCAGAGTTTCTACAGCTGGATGCCCTTCCTAATGCCGGCCAGTTTAAGATAAAAACTTTCACTGATTATGTGATCAAAATTAGATTATAGTTAAAAAAATTATCATCGTAATAAAATCTGCAATTTTTAATTTAAAATTAGTATAAATCAAAATTTTTATTTAATAAAATAATATAGAATATAAAAGTGTGTGTGTGTGTGTGCTCTCTTATTCTGTGAGTGTAGAATATAGCTAGAATACTCCAAGATGCTTTTATCTCACTTTTTAAAGCTTAAAATGTATCAAAAGATTTTCCTTTTTTTTGGCCTGAAATTTAAGATTCTGTTCTACTGTGATCAATATTCGAAAGTGAAAGTACATAATTATGACACTAGTTTTTGAAAAGTTGGAAGTCAATAATAAAACAAAAACAATGAAATCAATGTTAAAATCTTTACTCAAACTTCAAGTACTTCTCTAGAAATCTACTCATCTAATATTATTTTTAAAAATTCTTATGACATTTTTAAACAAGAGAGGGTGTCAGCATATTTGCAAAATCAAATGAAATAACTTGCAGGGTTTAGTTTCAGTCCTTTAATTATGATTTTAAGTTTAAATTCTACTTAGTTTAACTGTGGCTTTTACCCTTTGAGGGTCAGTAAAATAATAAGCAATCAAGTATTGGGAGGGAGTCATTTATTAGAGACTTGGGCCTCATTTAGGGATAAATATTTAAATAAAAGCAACGTCTCTTCCCCTCCTCTTGCGAGTAACAAAACATTTTGCCCACCTAAATATTCTTCTGTTCCCGTATTTCTATAAAGTTTGGCAGCATCTCACTTTAGTTCTGTGGTTGGTATCCTAAACCGGTGACGACAACAGTTGTTACCATTTCTACTGTCTCTGTTGCTGCATGCTTCTCTCTCTCTGTCTGAAGTCATCAATGATGTCCCAGTTATGTGGGAACAGCTACAGCCTGATCAGTATTTTCGAGTGAATTTGTCTTGCTATCATGAAATTAGCAGAATAAGGAGTTTTTTTTTTTTTTGTTTTTTTTCCTCCATTGCCTTCCAGATATTTTGTTTGTTTTTAACCAATCTAGTCAGTTTGATGCAACAATAAGTGTGCATGTGTGTGTGTGTGTGTGTATATATATATATATATATATATATAT
>NC_069001.1:39760248-39797939 GCF_001194135.2 Octopus bimaculoides
ATATATATATATATATAAAGTATGTATGAGTCTTGCACACATTGTCTGTGAGACAATTTACCATTTTACTTCAACCATTATTCTGCCTGGTTCCTGGCATGTGTTAACATTGAGGACTGACTCATATCACCAAGAAGACACCCAACCAATCCATTGTTGAGGTCTCCATCATCTCTTTACATATCTATTATTGACAATGTGACTAGGAGAATATTTTTAAAAAGGACAACAATGAATTGTAGCTTTACAAATGTTGATATTACAATTATTTCATTGTGATTCTATCTCAGATGATAATAATAATAATAATAATGATAATAATAATAATAATGGTTTCAGATTGAAGCAAATGGTCAATAATTTTGAGGGGAGAGGTTTACTCATAACCATCAACCTCATTACTTGATTGCTACTAAATTTTATTGACTCCAAAGAAATGAATGGCAAAGTTTACCTTGGCAAGTAGTCAGATCTATGTTTTAATGATCTTTGAGAGGTCAATAATAACAAAGTCACAATAAATATTTTTTTAAAAATACTTATTTACCAAAACATGATGGATTATATTAGTTATTGTTACCAGTTTGACAAATGAAGACATAATTATGATTGTTATTGATGACAGGATCAGTAGAACATCAGACAAAATACATTTTGGTATTTGTTCCAGGAATTTACACTCAGAGTTCAAATCCTGCTGAGTTCAACTTTGCCTTTCATCCTTTCAGGGTCAATAAATCAAGTACCACTTGAGTACTGGCATTGATGTAATCGACTATCCTCCTCCCCCAAATTTCAGGCCTTGTGCCTATAATAGAAAGGATTATTATTATTATCTTCATTAGGCTTTGTAGGATAGCAATTTCTTATCCGCAATTCTGTTTTGATTTTCATTTACATCTGATTTACTTATGTTGCTGTCTCTACAACTTTCTGGACCCTAATCCCTAATCACCCAGAGTTGGGAGGCTTCACTCCACTCCACACCAAACAAAATCCCACAAAATCAAAATCAGTCTTCTTCATCAATGTTTCTCTTTTATAGCAACAGCATTAGGGAACACTGATTGATGAATGACATGATTGATGAATAACAGAAAACAGTAACCTAGTTTCGGCTGCCCTGCCAAAAAGAGTGACAGTCTCCAAATCTCATCTCCTCTCCTCCTCACCCTCTAAATGTAGGAGACTTTTGCTTTGTTCAAAACAAACTCTTAAAGTCATTTAATTAGTCACACCATTAAGACCATCAATATTTTCAATTTAATTAATATTTCAAAAAAAGTGAAGCATTTTGTGTGTTGCTCTAAAAAAACCTTTCAACTTTATTTCTTTAAACAATATTTTGTACATACTTTTTATTGGTATTTTTGCCTGTTGTCTTTTAAAATTAAAAACACAGAAAACCTGTCACCTGATGTGTTTAGCAGCCAGTCAGAGCATTGTTTCAATTACTTTCTGATGCTACTGTGCAATATTTTAAAGACAACTTTGGTCACAGAGCCAAATGTTTCTTACGGTGGGATACACACTCCCACTAGTAGGGTGTGAGTATATATAGATACACACACACACACACCCGTGACTGGTCAAATGCAAGTAGCACTGGACACATAGTTGGTGTTTCATTTATTAATAGCTTGACTTAGCTCCTCATATTACTTGAACATGAACAACTCATGCCCACCTCCCAAGACCTTTGTCTCCAAATGTGTGAGGAGCTAGTCGTGTGTACTTTTTCTCACACACGATTAAAGTAAGACCAGGGACCAAGTCAACTTGTTAATATATATTAATGTTAAATACTAAGTTTGTACTTAAGGAGTGGGGTAGGTGAAGGATGTGGTGGGGGAAAATGGCAAGACATCAATTGCAAAACCCCATCATGTGGTGAGGAGGGGGCATGAAGTTAAAAGTTTTCGATGCCATTGAGTGGTACCTTGGACAAATATTTTTTCTGTTGCCCCAGCTTGACCTGCAGAAGCTAAATGGAAATCTGTTTGAAGGGTGATTGCTGATGGTAAACCTAACCCTTCAGCTAGTTTTACAATGGACCTGAACCATGCAAACATTTGAGTCAAATCTCCAGTCTGTGGTGAGTTACTTACCATCTTCCTACCAGTATTGGAGCCCTTCATGAGGGTCATGGACCTCACCTTTGCTAAATCAGAAAACAGAAAGAAATTCTTGGAAGATTTTTATTCAAAACTTATGAAAACAAGATATTTGTAGCCAGAGCCAGTTTCAGCCAGTTTGGTAACGAAAGGGTTAAAAAGTATACTAGTGCATTATTGTAATTTTTTCCTTTTTTTTTTTTGTCTTTGAGCACCAAAGTTATCAGATTTCTGTTCCTGTCTTCTTTGGTCTGCTACCTCTGCCCCATGGGCAGCCTTCAGTGTCACCTATGTGGCTGTCTTTGTTGTATGCAACATTTAATTCTTCTATAAGATGTGATGTGAGGGAGAGTTAGCTGCTATTTCCACTATTTTAAAGGCTCACTTGGTGATTCGTAGTAAAATATTGGTGAATGGCACAACTTTTCATGTTAGAGTTACAGATGAAATAGGTTTATGGTATTTCATTGGGTTCTCAGTTCCAATCCCTGTGAAAGCTTCCTTGTGGTGCCAGGGAGGAGATTGACATAATTAGCAGCTAAATATTAACACTGTTTACCTCAACAGATCTACACAGCAGATGTACTCTGACAGCTCTCCATTAAGAGATATATTTTAGCAGGTTATATGGAAGGGAACTACTCAATCAAAGCCATTCCATAAACACAACACCAAATCAGTTCTCTCAAATTGACTCTTAAAATGTTGCATATCAATTACACTGAATTTTTAGCAATCAATTTTTAATTTATTCAAATTTTTGAGGTAATTAACATGCCAAGAATCAAATTGAGACTTCATGCTCTTCTGTACTGTTTGAATAAAATTGTTATTGCAATACCACAAACCTAAAATCGGGTTGAGATATGCTGTGTTGCATATTTGTAGAATAGCTGAAATTGTTAGCATTAAATGAGTGACATTAAATATTTGTGAAACTAAATAGTAGAGGAAGATGGAAGTAAACAATTTCTAGTCTAATACTGAAACAAGAGGAAATGGTAGAGAGTCTGCAGTGTAAATGGAATCCATAAAGTGACCACCACCCAGCAGATAATAACAACAAAGTAGGATTCAGGGGTTTGGTGGTGGTTATTGTTTTCTACCTTAAACTGGAGTTATAATGTCTCATTTACTTCAAATTCTTAGATGTTTAAAACATTATAAAGGGAGGCTGATTGCAAAATTTCATCTCTCTCAAGGCTTGTTTGATCAAAGCCTGGAGGAAGATGAAACAGTCCACCCCTTTTTAATTGTATAGTTCACTCTACACTCGGTATTGAGTCCTTTTCTTAATAAATGTTTGTTATTGTTCATTAATGAATCACTGTGGCCCAAGATATTGCTGATTATGATTTTGATAATGAGTCTCATATCTTGAACAGGAAAATTTATGAATATTTTGTTTGTGTTTTTGTGCATGTGTGTGTGTGAGAGTGACAGAGAAAAAGAGTGAGTGAGTGAGTGAGTGAGAGAGAGAGAGAGTGAGAGAGTGAATATGTGTGTGTGTGTGTGTGTGTGTATTAGAAACTGTTGCATTGTAACAATTATTTCAAGTTGCTTGCTAACCAGGAAGTCTTCAAAAGGTTTTGAAAAAATGTAAATTATCATTGTCGTTGAGTGTTGTCAGGATGTGGAGTGTTGTCCATTTATGGATGAGGCAGTTGTTTGTTGGCTATGTCTGAAGAAGTTCATTTTGTTTCAACCTTACAATTTTCTAGGCAAAATTTGTGATTTGTTTCCAAAGAAACATAAAATAACACCTGATTTAACTCACAAATGGGTATCAATTCATGAAGTTCCTGGAAGTTCTACAATACACACTATGTCACATTTTGGATACCAAAAATAATTCTGCTATCACAATTTTAAAACTTTATTTTGTGAAATCTCATCAGAAGCTCACCTGGTCAGCATAAAATTTAAAATAGTGGCTACAATTAAACACTGGTTAAAACTCTAAATGTATACACCATATGTGTGTGTGTGTGTGCATGCGTGAACATGTGTGTGTGTGTGCTTCTAATTATTCATCATCATCATCACTTAACATACATTTTACATACTGGCATGGGTTAGACAGTTTAATAGGAGCTGGCAAGCCAGCAGACTGTGCCAAGCTCCAATGTCTGCTTTGGCATGGTTTCTAAGGCTGGATGCTCATAAATATCTTTTTAATATACATATATATATATATATATATATATATATATATGCGAGTAAAAATAAATACAAAAAAGGTGGGGTTTTTTGTATGATTGTGTATAGAGGAATATATTATTTTGTTTAAAAGAGTTCCAACACTGTCTGTTTTTTATGTTTTATTTATATTCCTGCAGAACCAATGTTCCATATTCTATACCCCACATTGGTTCTGCAGGAATATAAATAAAACATAAAAAACAGACAGTCTTGGAACTCTTTTAAACAAAATAATATATATATATATATATATATATATATATAATCACATTATATCACAATGATATTTAGAGGCAATCAGATAGAGACAGTTGTTATTTTCAATGTTGCTTATCTTCAATTGAGATTTTTCCACCTGTACATGCTATAAATTTCAAACTTTTTGTTGTTTAAAGTCTAAAATACATGGTGCTGTTTGTTGAAAGGAAATTGTCCATAGTTTCTCTGTTGAAATTTAAAACTAAACATACTTCAGAAATTATAAATCAGTTTGAAAAGAATATTTTTTTTAACTTCATAAAAATTATTCAAATCTCATCAACATTGTATCATTAAGATATTTTTAATTTGTCATTAAGATACATTATGATATGTCAGTGAATATTAATATATCATCAAGATATATTAATATATCATTAAGTGCCTTAATGTATCGTTAAGATATTTTTAATGCTGATCAAGAAAAAAAAAATGTTGTTTTGTACCAAATCTTTGGTTTTATGTTGAAAAAAAAAGTCCTATTTGTTTATTGCACTCCCAAATCTTCTACATGAGAGAGATCCTTATACAAGTTGTAGCTCTTCCTTGTCATCAGCTTTGAGTTCCAATACTTGGTGTAGTCTGTGCTCTGTCCGTAAGTTAAATGTGGCAGTGACACCTAGTCTTATGCAACCTCAACAGTCTGGGTTTAAAATGGTGCTTTATGTTTATTAGTATTTAAGCAACTAGCAGAGTTGCTTTGTTATTTGCCTAAGGAACTAAACGTGACTGTTCTCAATTATATGTTGTATTGCATGTTAGCTTGCTCACTGTGCCGTATGCTTCGATTTCTGTTTTGAATTTTTTTACATTTTCTTACATTTTTCAAAAGTTCTTTATTGAATATTTAGTCTCTTTTTAAACTATTCTAAAATAGTTGAACTATTTAATTTGTAAACTTTTCAAGTTTCATAATTTCTTTCTTAATTTTTATTCTATTTTTAGCATTTCTTTAATTTGATAGATTAAAACTAATATTCCAAGTATTTTGCATGAATATCTTAAAGTAGCATCCTATGTTCCTCTGTCCAAAATGTTATTCTACTAAAACAAAATCCTATATCAATATGTTGTTTGTTTTTCATTTAATATATTTCTAATGCATTAGTAATTCTATTTATAATAGTTTCAATTTGTTGTACATTTAGCATAATTTCATTAATTTAACAACTCATTAATTAGGAATCTAAGCTCATCACTGAGATTGATGTATCTAATTATAAATATAAGAAATTATAATGTTTAAGTGACTTCACAAGTACCAGGCAATACAAAGTTTTTAACAGGAAATCCTGAGAATCATTTGTGTGTTTTTTTTTTATTGTTTGGATTCCAAATACTTTAAAACTAATCTTATTATCTTCACAACAATTTGATAATTACTCTCTACTGTGGATATATTGTTTCTGTAACAGCAATATTTCATTGGTTCTGCTGTTGTAATAGATTTAATTCTTAGCCCAATGCTGCTTTATTCATCAAACATCCTTAATTAGAAATAACACTATCATTTTACTTTCATTTTTTTTTTTTTCAATTGTATAAGATTATTTATTTGTAGAATAAAAACGATTTTTTTTTCTGTTGGTAGAATAAATTGAAGTCAGAGAACATTTGAATACATTTTATTGTAGCATGTAAATACCAGTGAGGGTTATGTGAAATATTTTAAAAATAATTTGAGCTAATTACTTTAAAACTAAGCATGAAGTTTAATAATATATTTTCTTCTTTTTTTGACAATTTAAATTTGTAATAACTTTCAAAAAGCGAAAATGAATATTGTAAAATGATGCAGAAATTTATTTTGAAACAGAAGATTTCAAGCAATTTTGTTTTATCTTTTAGAACTATTTCCGTGATCGATGGAATCTATTCGACTTTATCATCGTGATTGGAAGTATTATAGATGTAGTTACAACAAATGTATTATCTAGTGTAAGTATTTAGTTGAATATTTCCTTTTGTTACCCATTCAGATGATCACCAATCACCATGCAACTCATGTACCACCCAGTTTATAACTTCTTTCAACAACAGATAGAAGCAAAGTATTGCCCACATTTTCGGAAAGTTTTACTTCAAAATTGGAAAACTTAGCTATCAAGCGAAGGAAGACGAACTCACCCGGCCATAATTTTTAAGAGGAATATTTTTTTAACTATCACCGGTGTTCTTGTGTTTTAAAAAACAAAACATTTATAGGAAAGTGGGTTATACATCATTAGATGTACACCTGACTTTCCTATATTAAATTAAGAATTTGAACGGAACGCTGAACTCCAAACTATCAACACAAACAACATTTATTCAAGGTGGAAAATATACATCTTTAATTTTGTTTGTTGAGGCGCCTTCTGTGTGTGGGAACATGGTTGTTGGGACGTTGGTATATTGATGTGAGCTGTCTAGCGTGAGTTCGAAAGATGGAGAGACAGCTAGACACGTCCTTGCTCAATCACTGGCCAGCAAGAAAGAGTTCGATTAAAGCGGGAAAGCTTGGTTGTTGAATTCCACGCATGCGTGAGACTACGCATGCGCACGGCGTTACTACACATTCTTTGCAGAGAACAATTATCTTTTAGAGAAACTGAAGAGATGAAGAGATGTCTTGTTCATGCTAGATAGGAAACCAATGGCTTTTTTCTAAACTGTTAGGTTACACATTTGAACATCGAGACTTTTCGCTTGGTTTCATCATCATCATCGTTTAACGTCTGGCATGGGTGGGACGGTTTGACAAGAGTCGGCCAAGTAGGAGCAAGCACCAGCTTCTGTAACTGTTTTGGCAGGATTTATACAACTGGATGCCCTTCCTAATACCAACCGTCCGACACCTGTTCCTTATTATTAATACTGTGATTTTACACTCTAAGTTGCCAGGAAATAAACCAAAACATTGGATGGTAGTTTTTAGGAAATATACCTTAAAACGGAACATCAAAAGAAACTAGCCTTGACACTTGACATATAGTAACACGTTATCTGCCTGGATGTTCATATCCCTCCTCTTACTATATATATATTTTATGAATAGGGTTAAAATCCAAGCTGTGGCCTCTTGAACTACATCTTATTCCAGTATTCCGAATCGTCTGCAGATGTTATATTTGTTTGAGATATGCATAAGAGTTGAAAATTCCAGAAAATATTTTTTGCAGAGTGATTATTTATGAAAACAGGAGATTGAAAAAATTGTTGGCATTATTTATTCACCATTAAACATATTTCATTTGCTAACAAGAATTATAGGAATTATACATGTAGTGGAAACATGTAAGATATCTTTTATGGGAAATTCTTCAGATAGGAAATCAAGTAATATTTGATTCTAATAGGAGATATCTTATCATATAGTAGAAACATATACAATTTTGTTTTTCCTTTTAGCAAATGAAATACGTGTAATGGTGAATAAATGATACCAACAATTTTTACAATCTCCTGTTTTGATGTGTGTGTGTGTGTGTTTATGCACTTAAATGTTTAGAAATGTGTTCCATTGTTGTTACCCTGACACATTTGCAACAATGCACAAATTTTTAATCCAGATTTAACTACAGTAATTAGCTTCAATGTGTAGTTTCCAAAGCTGTAGATCATAGGACAACCAAGAAAATGTTACAAAGACAAAATCTTTTGAAATATATTATGTAAAACGGTAATGAATATATTACGCAATAAGCCATAGATAGGCATTAAGACCACAATACAGTATTTACTACAAATAAAACAAAGAAATATTTCCACAAGAATTATATTAAATGCTAATATTTTTAATTAGATTTTTGTAAAACTGTGTTTTATTTAAATAGTAAAAAAAAAAAAAAAGGTCAGATGAATTATTGATTTGCCAAAATAGATCATGGAAAATTATTGATTGTAAGGTAATTGGGTTGTGATGGTAAAAAGATTAACAGTTGGTGTTCTGAACAAATTTTGACAGTTATTGTTAATAAAGCAGAAAGCTTGTCGAATCATTAGAACATCAGACAAAACGAGTAACAGCTTTTCTTGTAACCCTTTAGCTTCTGAGTTCAAATTGTGCTTGACTTTGTTTTCCATTCTTTCAAAATTGATAAAATAAGTAACAGTCGGGCACTGTGGAGGGGGGGGGGTCAAAGTAATTGACTAACCTTTTTTCTTGAAGACTGCTGGCCTTGTGCCATAGTTTGCAACCACTACTATTATCAAGAATATTATTCTGTCATAGTTTTAGTCAACCATGGGACTTCTGGACTGGCTCCCATGCAGGTAGCACATAAAAACCCCTTTTGAGCATGGTTGTAGCCAGAACCGCCTGACTGGCCCTTGTGCCGATGGCATGTAAAAGCACCCACTACACTCAGAGTGGTTGGCGTTAGGAAGGACATCCAGCTGTAGAAACTTTGCCAGATCAGATTGAGCCTGGTGCAGCCTCTGGCTCACCAGTCCTCAGTCAAACCGTCCAATCCATGCCAGCATGGAAAGCGGACATTAAACAATGATGATTAAGGGGTATGGGTCTCTTTGGAGTGCTCAGTCACTTGCATGTTAATTTCATGAGCAGGCAGTTCCTTTGATTGGATCAACTGGAACACTTGACGTCGTAACCAAGGGGGTGACAGTTTAGAAAACTATTACAATTTTAAAATATTGAATAGAGGAGGAAGACAAGACAACAGTTTATACTCTACCTAATATTTTGATATTCCAGTGTTAAAATCCCTTTTCCAATAAAGAATGCCTTTTATTTTTTGATTAACAGTTTCTGTGTATTCTTTTGGTTCAAAACTTAATTCACAACATTTCTGCTTTCAGGCATCTTCCTTTCGAACAGGAAGTTTCAGGTTATTTAGAGCGGCACGACTTATCAAGCTACTACGTCAAGGTTATACCATCAGATTACTATTATGGACGTTCTTACAATCCTTTAAAGTAAGTTTATCATGATTTCCTTATTAAAATTATAAAGTTGGGATGGGATTGAACCCAGAATCATGAATTTGTGAATGAAGTAACCTACTAAACAATACACATCTAAATATTTCATGACACTGAAGAGTCATATTGGCCATTTATGATTATCAATTACCATATTTTCTGGCATACTAGTCAAATTTTTCAGAAGAAAATTTACTACAAAACAAAAAAATGAAAGGTAAGTAGACTTAAATACCAAAACAACTTGGTATGAAAAAATTTCATATGAAATGCAGCAGGATTTGGTAAGGTAGTGACAATGTTTGAATGCTTACACTCTATCCTATATCAACTTGTATGTGAGAAAATATGGTATCTGTTTTATTTGCAATTTTAGATCAGAAAATGTTTGTGAAATAATTACAAGAAAGAATGCACTATTTCGTTTTAATTACTTTTACACTAAACATGTTGAGATCTCATAGCACTGACATATGTCCACAAATGTCACTCACACCTACTGAATATCACATAATCTTTGCTTTCACTTCCACATGACTACTAACAACCTACTGAGCTTATTGATACTGAAATATGTTTACAGTTATCACCTCTGCCTGCCAAACATCACACTATACATTCCTCTACTCTCTTTGCTTCATTTTGATACATCTGTAGTTATTTAGAATTACCCATCTTCCATCATTAAATATCTCCTACTTTATTTCCAGCTACTAAATGTCTATATATAATGTCTATAAAATATTTCAAACTCTTGTCTTCTTATTTCTTCCAGGCCTTGCCGTACGTGTGCCTTCTGATTGCAATGCTCTTTTTTATTTATGCCATTATTGGAATGCAAGTAAGTGAACCATTCCTTTATTTCCAATTCCACATAACTTTTTTCATTCAATGGTTTGCCAGAATTGTTAGAGAATTCAACAAAATGTTCTACAGTAGCTACTCTGGCTCTTTAGGTTCTGAAGTCAAATCCTGCTAATGTTGTCTTTGCTTTTCATTCCACCAAAATTGATAAAGTATCAGTCAAATACTGGTGTTTTATTTATGTATTCTTATAATGCATCTTGGGCAAGAATGGAATTATAGAACTAAGACCACATTACCTCAATTTCTTGTCTCCTATACAAACAAATTATATTAACAACAAATGTTTTAAACATGGCCAAATAAAAAAAAAGAAAACACTTATTTTTAGTGGGAAATTTGTCTTGCAATAGTTTTCTACATTTATATTTCATGTCAATATTTTATTGTTTTTTGTAGGTATTTGGGAATATTCGACTTGATTCAAAGACGTCCATTAATAGGCATAATAATTTTAGGTCATTTTCTCAAGCTGTTCTACTACTGTTTAGGTAAGTTATTAAAATCAACTTAATTATTTTTATACCTGTTTGAAGCTGCTATATTGAGTTTGTGGCTAAATGTAGTTCTGCAATAAGGTGTGATAGTAGCTGTTTAGTTGAGTTCTTTGAGGTTTCAAGTTGCCACTGAATATCTTGGGGTGATACCTTCAACTATATGTGAACGTTGAATGACCAGCAGTGTTAGAAAAGGAACAAGGTTTCATACAAACAAGCAACAGAAGAAGTAGTTGTGTGTGTGTGTGTGTGTGACTATGTAGTATTAAAAGATGTGCATGAGTGTGTGTGTGTGTGTGTGTGTGCAGTGGAAACCAGAATATGAATGGGTGTATAGTGAAGTGTATATTATCAGCATTTTAATAGATATGTTTGAGTCTTTGTTTTAATAAGCTATGAATGCACTTTTGATTCATCTGTTCTTGGTTTACTGCTTTAACATCAAATTATTGTTTGTTTCATTTAAAGTAGGCTTCCCTGCTCATTCCCACTGTCAGCTACTCTTTTAAGTATTAACACATTTCACTAAAATCCTAGATGTTTTCTTTTATTATTGAAGATCAGGTTGTAACAGTGTTTCACTGGTAAGGTGTCATAAAAGTGAAACTTGTACACAGGTCTCATCACCTTAACAAGCTTCAAACTCACCCAACCTCACTGTATTATGTTTGTAAGAAATTTATATTCTGTGACGGTAGTCATGGACAAAGAAGAAGGAATAAGTGTTTAATAGAGAACTAATTGTTACTAATTATATATTTGATGTTAATTATTCTGACAATGAAAGGAAAGAGAGATCAAAATTTATTTATCTGTTGTGTGGGATTAGGGTTAGGGTTGTGGATTCATGGTCATAGGAACATTGGCTCACATCCTGGATTGGATAGTGTAATGTGTCCTTGGGCAAGGCACTTCATTTCATGTTGCTTTATTAGTCCATTTAGTTGGAAATGGATACCAACAACAGCTTGGAGTGAGATTAATGTTTCAATGGACTGTTCTATCCAGGAACAATGAGGTATTTTTTTATTCTCAGGTGCTTAAACAGGTCAGAAACCAAAAACTGTTTAACTATTTGTGTTTTATAAAATATATTTACTGATCCAATCAACCAGATCACTAATTATGCATGGCTTGTTTCATTTCAGATGTGCCACAGGTGAAAGTTGGCAGCAAATTATGTTGAGTTGTCTCTCAGGCCGGCCATGTGATCCTGAGTCCAAAATGTCAGATAATTCGTGTGGATTGGATATCGCTTATGGTTATTTTGTAACATTTATATTTTTTTGTTCATTTCTTGTAAGTATGTCTCCAGTTCATTGATTTATTATTATTATTATTATTTATTATTATTATTATTATTATTATTATTATTATTATTATTATTATTATCCTTGGTGTGCACAAATGCTTTACATTTGGAACCAATGTCCTTGATGTTGGGTCACAACCAGTTCCCTTACATATTAAGGACCTTTCTTACAATCCTTGCTGTTCCCAGCAGAGAGCAGATTTCTGAATTAATGCAACTCTCATAGTTACACCAATCTCAATAAGGAAACTGTCAACTTTATTGGTGATGGTAGCTTGGGCAACTGTAACAACTGGGATTACTTTTGTAGAAAACAACTTCCAGTTTTCATATTTCCATGGCCAAGTCCTGCTATTTTCCTATTTTCTTCTGTTCTTTGATCCCTACATTCTGGTCTGCAGATATAGCTGCATTTATGATGACATTCACTTCTTTTACCCCATTTTGTCCAGTACTTTAGTATCTGGTTACCTTGCTTGAGGTTTATGATCAGTCTGTTTCATGAAACCCTGTAAGATCTTGGATTACTGTATGCATTAATCCATGGGAACACAATTGAGGGATTTGGGAAGCCAGGAATTGGGGCTGGAGGAGGGGTTATAAAATGTCTCCAATTCTTCAACAACCACTTCTGAATCTTCCTAGAGATATGGCCAGGATTTAAATCCTGCTGCCACACATGACATTCCATTAGCAACACTCTCCAGCCAGGGTTTGACCACAGTTTCCAGCAGCTTCACATCGCCATCTAAATTTGAGCCTAAGACCCTGTTCAGAGATGAGGGGATGGATGCCAACATGTGAATGCAGTCAGAGTGCTTGCTGTGTCTTTCCCTGCTTCGTAGTCTCTGTTGCAGCTGACAGCCTTTTCAGTATCCACAAGATATTGAGCAGCAGCTATGATGTTGGCCTTTTGATATCCGGTGTGAACCACCATGACACATTTCCCAATATTCAGATGGTTTCTTGTCCTCCACAATTTTAATCTTCATGTTCCATTGCCATTGATTTACTCACCAACACTTCAAGTTATCCCTGAAAAAAAGGAGACATAAAAAAAAAATCAATGATTTGGCCCCAAACCCCTGTATATGTATGTGCGTATATATACATGTGTATGTATGAATTATAATATATACTTTTGTACACAATAATTTCTCAATTTTTTTAAATTTTAATTATTGTGTACAAAAGTATATACCATTCATACATGTATATATACACACAAAGGCACCAAACTAAAATTTTTTGTTGCAGTAAGCAGTTTAATTTCCCAGTCATGATGTTCTTGGTTCAATCCCACTGCATGGTACCTTGGCCCAGTGTCATTTACTATAGCCTTGCATCAACTCAAGCCTTGGAAGTGAAATTGGGTTCATGGAAACTGTAGAAGCCCATCAGAAGGATTGTCCCTCTAATTTAAAAGTTCAGCCTTATCTCACACCGTGTCACACAAACTCAGCTTGAAAATGACATGCCTGTGGAATACTCAGTCACTTATATGGTAATTTGACAAGTTTGTAATCAAATTGATTGAACAACTGATTATTGAAACTGATGGATGAGTGACTGAGACTCTACCAGAACATCACAAATGACACTATCAGGCCAGTGAAGACCAATCAAGTCTTCATTGGTCATATCTTTGCACCAGGAATGTTTCTGTCTATGGTACTGGCCCCAGATGACCATCAGGTTGTTTTTGTTATCAGTCTTCCCTTAATATTTATTCTCTCACATATTACCCAATATATCTTTGTCCACATTTTTACAGATGCTTAATCTTTTTGTTGCCGTAATTATGGATAACTTTGACTATCTAACAAGAGATAGTTCAATTCTTGGTCCACATCATTTAGACGAATATAACAGAGTTTGGGCGGAGTATGACCCTGTTGCAACGTAAGTGTTTGTCAACTTTTTATTTCAACTAAATTTTTTTCTCTGTCTTTTATTAAAATATATTTGAATGGAACTCATTTGGCAAATGATTTGATCTGAAAGTGGATGCAAACTATGGAATCATCAGAAGGAAGAAAAACAGTTCTGTCGTATCTGTTTTGCTCTTTATATTTCGAGTTCAAATTCCCTCTCTTCAAAATTACTGTAAAAACCCACGTAATTTATGCACTTTTTTCACAAAAACAAAAACAAACTTTAGGGGGTACATAAATTACATAAGTAGATTGTTTCCAGAATTTTTTTTGGAAATTTTCTTTTTTGTTGGAAAATGACGTACGGGAAGTTGACTCATTTAATGTCAGAGAAGGTTTTTACAGAAAAAATAATAAACAGGTTTTAATCAACATTACTATGTATTGATGTTTCTGCTCTTTATTGTTTGATGTTAGTAAACTGACTTTTCTTCATTTTCAATTTTAAATTACTCAGCATTATTCTCTATCAGATTATTTCTTTGATAATATTCTTTTTACAGAGGGAGAATACATTACACTGACATGTATGAAATGTTGAAGAGAATGGAGCCACCTGTAGGTTTTGGGAAAAATTGCCCCTACAGATTGGCCTATAGAGTATGTGATTTTAAAGTTTGTTCTCTGTTGCTTTTGCCTTATTTATAAACTGCTTAAACTTTAAACATCACTTTTAATTTAAAGTGGTACATTTAGCTCTTACTCAGATTATATTTGTAAAATATCCAATTCAAGTAAAATGAATGTTTGTATTCATGGATTTTCATTAGGTTTTCATTAGCAAACCAAAAAGTAATAAAATATTTCAGTCATCAATTTCGAGCTATGCTTTTTTTTCTGTTCTGCAGAAATTAATACGAATGAATATGCCAGTAAATGAAGATGGAACTGTACATTTTTCAACAACCCTTTTTGCTTTAGTTCGAGAGTCATTGTCAATAAAAATAAGTTCAGGTAAGTCCAACCTCTACTTTACATGGGGGAGGAAGGTATCTCCTTCTTATCTCCCTATTCTATTGCTACAACACTGGCCTTTGTTCCTTATTGCTGTTGACTCTCATTCCATCATCACACAAACATTTCCAACTCTCTTTGTTAACCACATTTTATCATCCTTCCCCGTGCAGGACTTCTTCCTCCCCAGAATATCGATCACAATGGAATTACCCCTCTCTTCACCTTTTTTTCTGACATCAATTAAAACTGCAACTATTGTTTACCACATCAACTGTCAGGGTCTGGTGAAGACTTTGGCTACCATTCCAATAAAAAATGGAATAAAAGAAAGGCTATAAACATTCTGTTTCCATAATGTCTCAAATGATTAATGTTTTGTTTGTTGTCTTTTACAGCTGATGAAATGGATAGGAAAGATGAAGAGATGCGAGAAGTTATCAAACGGGTGTGGCCTGTACATGGGAAAAAAATTGTAGATCTTCTTGTTCCTCCAAACCATGGTAAGTAAAAACATCATCATTTCATTACTCCATACATGTTTCAGTCTTATTCAATCTCATCAGTGTAACATAATCTTGCCATTATTTTTCTTAGATCACTATAAAAGGTTATGACATATTTTACAGTTTACTACAACTCTTTTGATTTGTTTTTAACCTAGAAGATGGTGCCCCAGCATGGCCACTGTCTATAGCTATTATTTGTTTGCATCAACAAAGGAACAAAAGTTGCTTACCCTACTAGAAATAGCAGCCTAATCTCCTTCATCCCCCCCACCTCCATACATGCACCCACATTCCCTTTAAATTAAAAATAGTGCTAGATGGCCATGGTAAGAATAGTTTTCATCATAGACCTGCTTGATGAGGCCTGATCTAGGGTGAAATAGTCACTGAAACTACTTTTTATCTCACATTTCAATCAGGTGGGGTTTTTTTCTCTCTCTCTAATCACTGGAAAATATTGGGTTTTTTTCAGAATTAAACGATCGGAAATTGACAGTTGGAAAAATCTACACTGGACTTTTAGTAGCTGAAAACTGGCGAGCTTACAAAGCGAGTCAAAACCAGAATAATAGTTTAAAAATGGTAAGTAATAAAAAAAAAACTACATCCAGAATTTTTTATTATTTTGTTATTAAAGAGTTGTCTTCTTTTTTAAATTTCAAAAGTGATAAATTATGTCCTGATAAAATATAAACAAGCCTTTTAGGACAGTTTTAATGAGTTCCTTGTTGTGAATCTAATGAGAGAACCGTTTCTAGTTTTATTTGCTTTATTTCAGAATTATATAAACTGTTGATTTTGAAAATTAAAATACATTTTTGTTCTGGATATTTGTGCTATATTCAACGTAGTATATTTCTTTTACACACATATGTACATGCAAACATGCATGTGTGTGTATTGTACATGTTCTGTTTTGAGTTTTTTCTTTTCAATTTCATATCTTGTTTTGTACATTTCTTTAAAAGCAAACTCTTAAGACTTTAGCTGTTCCCTTACCATTGTTCTTGTTAATTGTCCCCTTATCTCATTAGTGGCCCTTTTACTTTGCTAGTTGACACACACCTGTCAAAGTGTTGTACTTTTTTGCAGGAGAAAAAAGAAGAGGTCAGTACTTCTTAGCATGAAAGTGTGCAAAACTTTACTTTCACTGATATTGCACATCTTCAAATGTTCTTGTCTTCAAAGTGTTCCGATACAGAGCATACCAGTTCTAAAGCTAAGGAATAGACCTAGCACTGCCTAGATTGACAACAGACATCAACTCAACCAGATGCTATTTCAGTTAAATTAGCCAATTAAAAATGCATAAAGAAAAACTGTTAAATTTCTAAATAGTTCTACTATGAAGTGTTTAAAAGTGTCATCATACATTTGTAATCTGATCACTGATGCAGTTTTACTGTATTAAGGTTTCAACTATGAGTGACACCTTTCGCTTCATATAAAACACTTACCTTATTTACAAATTATAGTAAAAATATGTGAAGATAATTAGAACAAAATAGAAATTCTACCTAGGGACATGTTTTGTAGGAAAGCCAAATTATTAGGTCTGTATTTAATGTCATGAGCCTTGATATTGCAATTGATTAAAATTACATCCATGGTGAGGAAAATGACTAATTAACCTAATGAATGACTCTTGCTAATAAATGCAGGGGAGACAACCGTGATATACTAAATTTTTAAAATTAATATACAAATGATCTAATAATGATAAAAATGATAATTATAAATCAATTATTAAAATAAAACAATTTCATTCTGCAATCAAGATGCATCTCATCTCATCACACTAGGAATATTTGTCCTCCACTAGCATTGCTGGAACCTCAGTTTTGTGATGTGTGTCTCTGCCAACAAATAATATCTGGTGTATTGTGGTGTCCAGTACAATATTAGTGGTCAGCAAAGCTGATTCTAAGTTGAGCAACAATTTTAGAGCTAGGTGGAATGTGTCCATAAATCTCCATTTTGGTCATGGGCTCAAGCCACGAGAAGTCTTGTGTACGATTTTATCACTTGTCTTACCAAGATTTTATCCTAAATCTCAGATTATAATTCTGCTTACCACTATGTTAGTAAGTTAGCTTGTGTGTTGGGTAGTTTTTTGCAACTTAATGTTTTGAGTTCAAATCCTGCCGAGGCCAGTGTTGCTTTCCATCTTTCTGGAGTTGATAAAATAAAGTACCAGTTGAGCAATGAGGTTGATGTAAATTATCGAACCCTCTCTACTGAAATTTGAGCAAAAATACTGGCCTTTGGGTGGTTTTCTGCTAGTTTATTTAGTTGGTAAATTAATGATAATCAGTGATCAATAATTGATTTGGTTATAATCTGTGGGTATTATCAATAATATACATCAACCAGAATATTTAATCTTATAATCTGAAGAAGTTCAGGGTGTTGGATGTGAGTATGAAGACACTGAGTCTTGAATACGTTAATTGGTTTGTCATAAATGATTTTATTGCTATGATAATGTCATTAATTAATTATAATAAAGATTATGATGATGATATCGACAATAATTCTTTAACTAAATATCACACCAATTCAGTATTGAAGCTGTTTCCTTGCCTAGAGGTTAATGAGGGACTAATATATATATATATATATATATATATATATATATATATATTTCAATACGGAGCAAATAATTCACGACAAGAAACAATTCGTAAAAAAAGTCAGTGAAATAGGGGTTAGGGTTAGGGAGCAATGTGGGTCTGTCGATACATATTTTGATTAAGGGTTAGGGTTAGGGAACAATGTGGGTCTGTCGATATTTTGATTAAGGCTTTGCATAGTTTGAAGTAAATTCAGGAAGTAACAAACTTTTATTATTTTAATATATTTTTATATTTCTGAATATTGCCTTCATGTAGAATATATTCAAATCAGGATTCAAAGAACTTATGTTTAGCTAGTCTCATATTCTAGAAATACCTATGTTACATGGCTAGCAGTGTCATCTGTGTGTGTGTGTGTGTGTGTGTGTGTGTGTGTACCTGTCAGTCTACTTTTGCTGATAAATTCACTTATTTACAACATTAACATATTTAATGAAGTGAACCAAAAAGAATTTTTAACCATACAAATTGCTCCTGGAATGAGGAGGAAAGCCATTTGCAGCAATGACAGTTCTTGTTAAGAAAGGCAATGGAGAAAAATAGGAAATATAAATTGATTAAAAATGAAATAGAATTATGTAGTGGAGAAGTGAACTTGATCCTCAGTGATGTAGGATAACTTCAGGCATGTTTTGCTCTAATTAGACCTTATCAGCAAACTCTGCCTGATTCGAACTTATGAGATTCTAGACTTTGAGAGAATCAAGATTTTGTGTGAAAATAATTTTTTGATTTAGCTAATTAAAATGACATTAACAATGGTAATTTACACTTCTCTACAAATATACATTAATTAAAACTGTGATTTAAATACTTTAAACTTAATTTACTGTTAATTTTTCCCATATCTATATTTGACGTTCTCACACTGAACCTAACAATATTCTACAATAATAGATTGTGTTAAACTATTTCAAATTTATTCCATCTGGTATGCTCTCTCTCTCTCTTTTATTTTTACTTTACATTTTTCCATCTTTATATTATTTATATTATTTTTACCTAATTTGTTCTTTAATTACGAGTGCATGTTTTCACCCAAGTCCTCACTGTTTATAGGTTAAACATAAGTCTTTCTCTGCTTTCGTATCAGTATAGTCTGTGAAATTTGTTTGCCTGTAAATTGCTCAAGCTCTGCTTGGCACCAGTTGACTGCCATTGTTCAAAGGCTGCAGCACACCAGTTCACAGTAAACACCACATTCAGTTGTTTATGTTATTAGAATAATAACTAAAAATCTTCTATTTTTAATTTGTTTTTAATTATTTCCACATTGCTTTTCTTGTTGAAATCTGTCACTGAAACCACTTCAAATAGCCATGTTAGATAGACAGCAACACAGCAATTTTTAAAATATTTTATTTAATTCTAGCTACTTAAATAATATTTTTCTTTCCTTTTTCTTTCCTTTTTCTTTCTTTCTTTCTTCTTAATGCAGTAAATGTGCAATTAAAACAACACTTTCATTGCTTGTTAAAGTTGAGCTTCACATTTTGATGTGTAAATGTTGATTTTTTTTTTATTCCTTTGGTCTATTTTGATTTAAAATTTCCACCAATAATCAATCACGCTTTTTTGTTTGGTAATAACAACTTACCAAAAAGATTGTCTTTGTGTATCTTATTTTGTATTCACTTCAATGTTTCTTTACAATTATGTTTCATATGAATACAAAGGAAAGCTTTCATCTAATTATAACAATTTTGTGTGCATATGTGTGTTCATATATATACTTGTATGTATCTACATACCTGTCTCTTTATCTATTTCTTGTATATGTTTATGTGTGTATGTATATGAGTGCATACATATACATACTATGTGTATACACACACTCCATACATACATACTGATTCATTCATGTAAGTTTTTATAATAGAATATTTCAAATATGGCTATCTATCTTAATTAAAATATTGTATATCATATCTTTAGTGTTCAAAAAGTTTTCAATATTTAAATTTTAAAAGACTTAATCAGTATTTTGATAGTTTCGAGAATAGAATGATTATATTTCTTCCTTAAACATTAATATTTTAGATATATCTTCAGTGTGCCTAGAATCAATGTTAACTAATGGTAAAATCTGTAATAAAACTAAATAAACTGTAAGGGTCTGCAAGAGCAGTAATGGTGATCAAAGCCAAAATAGTGGATGTCAAAACCTTTGGTTTCTGTGAAAAAAATCTCTTGACAATGAGCCAAGTTACTGACATTCAGAAATCCTCTTGGATTTTGGAAATAATGTTTATTTGAATTTTGTTTCAAGCACACAATCATGTATGGAATAAATTTTGAAAATGACAAAATCTTTTTTAATTGCTGTTTTCAAGAATTTGCACACTTTATTTTCTTAAATATGTATTGTAACATTTTTATAGATTAAATATATCTATTATGATACATATTGATATATACTTCTCTAAGACTGTATATATATATATATATGGTCATTAACAGAAAAAACATGGGAATTCAATGATGTTCAAAATTTAACCAAATCTGTATTTTTTACTGATAATTTGAAAATGTATGCAATTTTGTAAATTAGAATGTGTGTTTGTGTGTGTGTAGGAAGAGGAAGGGATACATTTAATAATATTGTACACAAAGACAGACAGAGAGAAAGAGAGAGGAATAAGTGGATATGTTGTGATAGGATGGTTGAAATGGTAACTCATTGCAGATGGCTCCTGTTCAAGACCTGTAATTAAGACTGGTCTCTTACCAATGAGGTTAACACTAATTATTAATTTACATTCCATGGTTCAGTGGTTAACACATCAGATAACCATCAATGTATAGATTGAAATTTAAAGACCTATATATTCATATTATACATACATGCACACTTGCACAAATGTTAACCACAGATGAGAGAGAGTATGGGTGTATATGCATATATGTGTGAGTATGTGAGCTTGATGCAACCTTGTGGCTTGCTGGATCCTGTTAAACTGTTCAATCCATGGTAAATGGATATTAAATGATGATAAATATATGCATGTATACAAACATAGTATCACCTAACAGTCTGGATGTTTTGCGTTCTTGTCCCATTTTGTATTATATATATATATATATATATATATACCAAAACATACATACAACCATACATGAGATGTACTTGTGACACAAAATAAGTCGAATTTCATAAATGAAATATTAAATACACATTTTAGGTGCATTATATTTTATACACACAAGTTAAAGTGTGTTTGTATGTTAGTTCAAACTTTGGTTATTTCTTTTTACAAATGAATATTTTATTTCTTACTACACAAATTATTCCTCTGTCATATAAAAGTCTGTCTTTGAAATCTTCTGACTGGTTGTTCTTATTAGTCTACGATATTATCTAACATTCACTTGTATTTTCTATTGGAATTCTGAGTTTATATTCCTGATAAGTTGAATGAACTTAGGGCATAAGTTATAGAAAGTTGACTTCTATTTATATACAGTAATGAATATTCTGTAATATATACACATAACCACACAAACAATGAAGTACACATACCTATGGCTTTGTGCATTTGAATAATATAATCAGTAGTAAACATTTAAATTTGATGTTTTAAATATTTTCCTTATAATCATATTTAACTGCAACTAATTACCATTCATATTTGTTTTATTATTTTAACTTTTAATTTTTATTTCTTTATGATTTTCTTCTCCTTTTAAATTATTTCACATCTGGTGATAGTCCAGGCTCTTGCATGACAAGAGAACACTATGCATCTGGTGAAACTTCCTTGAAATCCCCAAGATAGAATTTGAGTATGTTTCAACAAGTCAATATTAGCTGAGGTATTTTTTTTAAATTTAAGATTAAGATATGACAGCAAATAGAATGGAGTTTCTATATAATACAGGGACGATAACACTTTGATCCCTTGAATACCTGTATCTATTCTAATACTGCCTCTGAGATACTGGAGGGCTTTGTTTCTTAATTTCCAAGTTTGGTGTTTTCCTCATGCTAATCATGAAATGGCTTATTGTTGAAGACATTAGCACAACATACAATATTTCCTCTAAACATCCCTCTTTTATGAGGATAAACTCTATATTTTGGTAGTACATGTCAGCTCCTTTCATTTTATGTTTGTCTGCACTATATTTTACATTAACAGTGTTACTGGTGCTGCTGTTGATTTTGTTAAATAATTTACAGAATTTAAGGCTGTTCATGAAATGTTTTGTAATACCAGTTTTTACAGCATTATTGTATGGTGGGTTGTTCCATATAACATTTCTCTTCTTGATGTTTTTATGGTTTGGTGAGTGCAACTGCAAGTGTTTGTTTCTTCTTGACATCAGCAACCTAGTAGTGCCTCCCTATCATACACTAAACCTTTGTTGAAGCTGAATTTATTAAAGTCCAATGCGTTTATCCTCTTGCAGATGTTTAGTGATAAATGCTTGATGACATTTAGATTGAATGTGGCTGTACAATAGGGGGCTATTTGATTTCTTGAAGGGTCACATAAATGCAGCACCCTCATTTTCCTTCAAAGTCACTTGCCTCTGACAGAGCATATGTGCAATGAACACTTTTTCCGTATTCTGTCATTGCAACTGCCTCCACATAAACCGATCTTCCCTGAAACCCATGCACAGACAATTAACTACTTGCTGAGAGAGATCAGTGGCTACATTTCACAACAAGAAACCCAATATTGGTGTTAACCCTCTGGACATTATTTCATTAGGTTCGGTTCTGATCTTGCAGAAGCCTCAGCTTTATCTCTTGGCACTTGGCTTCCTTTGATGTGATCCACTCCATTGTAAGCATTTTGTGTAAAGATAACTTCTTCCCCAAACTGCCTTGAAGAACAGTCATGACCTCTGGTTGCTCACCTAAACAAAACAGATTCTCATCTCTAACTGCTTCTGCTTCCCAGAACTAGCTAGACGTGTATTAATCCCTTCCAGGCTGACTTAGATGTCTCTCCCCATGTTGCAATCCTTTCCTTTATTGAACAGCCATATAATTATATGGCTTCAATCACAATTTTCTTACAGACATCAGTTTGGTGGACTATTATCAACCACTTCATTATTACCAGTTTTTGTAGTTCTTGTGTTTTGTAGTCACAGTTTAAGGCCATGCCTGAGCATGTTCTATAAATATTTATATCTATAAATATATTCTAGTCTACAGAATAGCATTGACTTTTACAGGGTTTTTTTCTTCCTTTTTCTTGTGTGAATGATCTCTGATGCATGGTTGGGAACCCAATTTGGTTTTTTATTGCTTTTTTTAATGTTTAATATAACTGATGAGTGAACTAAGCTGCTTGATCTTAATTTTGTAAAGGATTAGCATATTGAGAAAAAATAGACAGGAAAGATCTTGTGTGTGTGTGTTTGTGTGTCTGTGTGTGTGCTTGTGTGTGTGTGTGTGTGTGTGAATTTAACTGCTTGATTATTCTCCAATAGATTACAACTTTAACTTTCACCTTTTCTGGAACTTCATATAATGAACCAATTCCACAACTTCCTATATTCCTTTACATTTCATTTTAGGATCTAACATGAAGTAGTGGCTTTAAATCATTACCTGCAAAAGCAGGAATTAGTAAAAATGTTAGTTCCATTTGAAGGATACCTACTAAATATATACGGGATGTGTGTGTTTATACATAAATGTATGTATATGTACATATTTATATGTCTGTGTCAATGTGTACACACACACACACACACACACACACACACACACACACACACACACACACACGCACACACACACACATATAAGTATATGTAAGTATAAATGTTAGGTTTATGAGTGTGATCATAATCCAAAACCATTGAAAGTGCTTTGTTCTGGCTCAGAACAGATATGGGTTTAGGGTCAGTCTGAAGGTAACACTCTTCTTCTCAGTCTTGATCTGTGTTCATATACACGTATATAAACATATGTCTTTCTGTATATTTATGTTTAGATAGATTGATAGACAGACAGATAAATGTATACATATAACGTATGTATTTAGATATATATCGGTATAAATATCTAGTTATATTTGTGAATATATTATATTGTTTATATGTATATCTACTTGTATGTGTATATTTTAGGTATAAATATATACATACATACATATATATATATAAAATTATTTTTATATTATTACAATATTATAGTGTCATAACAACTAATTAATGTGTCTGATTGGATTCATGCCAATAACCTTCTAGAATTGGAGAGGTAAATAAATAACCATCATATATGGTTGAGTGGAAAAGTTTGGTTTGGTCTCTCTGCTGTTGGTGGCCTGAAAAAGTCTTCTGTTTTATGGGTCTCAGAGTGGTTGTAGAAATCCAGAATAACATTGATAGATAAAAGAATGCAGCCAAAAGAACTGGTTAATAGAACCAAACAAATGAGGTTGTCTCTTAAGGCTGACAGATTTGTGTTTTGGATTTGTCCCGTTGAGCCAATAACCTGAAGTTCACCATTCATCTGACAAAAGTCCACTCTACTTTTAGGTGATGTGGGGGTAAAGAGACAGGTGTAGGGAAAGATGCAGAATGGAGAGAGATGGAGGGAGTCTTTTTTTTTTCTGAAGATGTGGACATGTATTTGCATTAATGTGTGTAAGTGTGTATATATGTGTTGTGTGTGTGGTGGGGAGAATGTTAACTTCTCATTTATGGCAAGGGAAAAGCCAGCTGTTATACTTTTTGGGGTCTGTCTGACCAGCTGGTTAATATGAACTTGAGTTCATGAGGGCAGGAAGAAATAACTCCACTTTTAAAGCTCAGTAGGCCCTTGGGTAGAGAGTGTTCTTTAATATGATCTTTTGGTTTCTGTTAACAGTCAGCACATCTTACTGCTGCTGAAGTAAGGTTTGTGCATGTGCAGTCTTCACCTGATGTTATATTGTGCAGTATTTTCTGCCTATATTTCCATTCATGTCATGATATTGCATCTCTCTTGAATATGACACAAAGATTTGTGGGTGTCTAACTTGGACTTGAAGGAGCCTTCCATGGCACCTGTGTATTTTTGTACATTTGTCACTCTGTTGGGATTCTTTGAGACTGTTTCTGCTTCACATGTGATGGTTTCTGTGTTACATTAACCATTTAGTGGGCTTGTGGTGTTACATCTGAACGAACAGTTTATCTCTATGTTAGATTTGGGCTTATTTGCTAAAATTTTCTTTAAGCTAGGTGCACAGGTAAAAGAGATCCTCAAAGTATCTTATTGAAATTTTTCCTGTATGTATTTGTTGTGGAAAATACTTATCTGATAATCCAAGGAAGATCCTATCTACATCTTTTAACATTCAGGCAAAATGGGGATATAAACCAGATAGCCTTATGGTGGCAGTTTTTCATGTTGGGGTTTAGAGTTAGCTCTATTTATTTTATTTATCTTTTATTCTTATCATTAAACTAGTTAAATACATTCCTTATAAAATTTCTGCTCTTTCTTGGCCATTTTACAGTATTATTATGTAACACTGAAAGAAGTGTTTTAATTCAGTTCACTGTGCATTTTAATCACAAGTTATCTCTAAAATTGGTCGTTATAATGATTTAGATTAAATAATCTCTAATATAATAGATTTACCCACTTTTGATGTATCATTACAAAACTTTACATCTTTTTATATTCTGTAAGCAGAGTAGTTTCAGGTTCAAATATTAGTTGAGTGGAACAATTTGTTTGTACTAATTAGCTATTAATTAGTTATTAATTCATGACACATGAAGTTAGTTATTTTATTCCTATTTTCATATTTTGACTGGAAATGATTCTATATCTATTTTAGTGTGACTGTATGTATATATGTATGACCATATACATGAATATAATTATATATATCACTATGTAATTATATAAATGAATATGCGTGTGTGTGTGTATATATGCATGTATAGTTATATCGTTATATGCACATGGTTACTGATATATATATATATGTGTGTACATATATATGTATATAATGTATATATATATATATATATGTAATGTCTGTGTGTATATATATCTATATATACATATCTGTATGTGTATAAAAATATATATATATATATATATATATATATATATATATATATATATATATATATATATATATATATATACATACATATCTATAGGTGTATATATATATTATTATATATATATAAATATGTATATCCATATATATGTATAAGACCAATCTTTAGATTATAAAGTTATATGTATATTTATATAAGTACCTTGTACATTTTTTTGTTTATGTGTATATGTGAATATATATATTATATATACATGCACACACAGTCCATGGCCTTTGGAGAGTAATCTACAGCTGTGATGTCGAAGAGCTTTTCGTTTCTTGTTGAAATTTTGAATGTATCTGATTTGTTCAACTTTTCTGATTTCAAGTTGTTCTGGGAGGATGATATTAAGGAGTATCGTGATGACGATGATTATAAAGAATATCACGATGACGAAGAGTATCACGAGGATTATAAAGATTATCAGGAGTATCAAGAGGATTATAAAGATTATGATGAGGACTATAATCAGGTATGACTGAATACACTCCAATTACTCTGGCACACCTAAACTGCATCTGGAATTTAAGTTACACCAGTCTGCCTCCATCCTCTTCAACTCTATTATTATCCGAATTTATGCTGTCACAAGTTATCCATATTTATGCACCTACCTCATTTTAAATTGCTTGTGACCCAAGTAGTTGAAAACACTTTTTCTTCAACCAATTTTTGTCACCAGTGTAAGTGCATTGAAAACGTAGTCCATTTTATCATAAACCAGTCGAAAAATCTTTGTAGTCCTTGTCCTTTATTTCTCATTCATTGTAGGTTTGTTTTTGTTTGTTTTTTTTTGTTTTTTTCATCCATTTTGCAAGTATTGCAGTGATTTGTGCTAGTTTCCAAAATATAGTTTTTGTCCCTTTTGCTGTAGCTCTTACAATCAATGAGGAATTTTATCTTATTTTTTCTTCTTTTATTCTGCATGTTGTGGTGGAATTATTTTTCTATAGTTTTTATCATTTACTTATCTCTTCTAGCTAGACCAAATCAAGAAATATGTTCTAACCATATTGTTTTCGTAAAGTTTAGTTAAAGCTATCAACTTGTTAACATTTCAAATCTGGTTCTAAAAAGAAACTGATAATTAAAAACCCAACATGTTTTCATTAAACTTGTAATCTATTTTCTCTGTGTTTACAACCCTTTCTTATGTTGTGCACGGATCAACTATGCATGTTGCTTCATCATCATGGTAAGAAAAATCAACTCGTCATTCAAGTAAGCGAGTATATATATATATATATTTTTTTTTTTTTTTTCCCCCAGTGAATATTCTAATTAATAAATGCTCATTATGAGAACTCTTGATTACTTTTTGAATGTTTGAAGTCCATTTCCCTTTGAGCTTTTGTGCACATCGAACATTTTCTCAGCACATCAACTATTTTGGTCCGCCACTTCTACATTTGATTATAATCACTTTTAATAATATTGCTTACAAAATATTTCTATATTTATAAAGTCACATCACTTATTCAACTCTTCACATATACTCCACATATATTTACACGCATGTGTAGCTGGCTGGGTTCATATATATATATATATATATATATATATATATATATATATATACATATATATGCATACACACACATAGACATTTGTACACACACACACAAATATATACACACGTTCATCTACTTGTCTATAGTATAAGATATTTTTGTAATAAAATCAAATCACATCCTTATATCTGAATGTGTGTGTGTGTGTGAGTATGTGTGTGAGTGTGTGTGTGTGTGTGTGTGTGTGTGTGTGTGTGTGTATATATATATATACATATATATGAACACACACTCACACATAAATGCATATAGAGAGAAATATATAAATGCACACACGTTTAACCACTTGTTTGTAGGCACACACATGCCTATCAATTCCATCTTTGCAGAAAATTAAGAAGCATGACTCTGAAAGCACTTGACACAAATTTCCATTGATTTTATTTAATCTTCGCTTTTTAATTATCCATTCTATTTGTCTCTCATATATACATCAAAACTGCTGTTGATTCTAAAATGATCTGATTTCTTCTTTCTTATGTCTTCTAGGGATATTTCAAATTCTTCATAAGCCACAGATTCTTTATGTCCAATAACATGTCTCATAAACGTCACTGAAATTTGCCTTACAACACAAATTTTCCATTGGCCTTTACACATTTTTTAACAAACTTTTTATGCATTAAAAGCATGTTAATGCAGTAAAACATAAGGATTTAGCATGCTAAACTCTTCACACAAAAATTTCATTCTGGCATTTTTAGCTAAACACACACTTAAGATTTTATTCTAAATGCACTTTTCTTTTCAAAGAATTTTCTGCGACACTTTCTGCTTTTACATTCTTCCCATTGAGATTTCTTGTGTTTCTGAAATAAATTATAAATTCTTCACTTTATTTCTTCTCCAAATTATATAATAAACTTCTAAAACCTTTAATTAAACATTTCTTTCTTAAATACAAGGCCAAATGGAACATGTTCCAAACAATTTAGATCTTCAGTCATAGCAAAAATAATTCTACTAGTTAAGCTGCAGTCATCCTTATTTTTGAACTTCAAGCTTCAATTTTGTAATATTAAGAATTTCATATATTAAAAAGAATTGCTTCTTAATTTTTTATTTTAATTCGGCATTTTTCCCTTAGTTTCACATAGGATTTGTCTACTTTACATTCTAAATATATTTGTAGATCAATTTAATCACTGAGAAATTTTTTCTGATCTTTAGATTACGTGTCTAAGAATAAGTATTATAAATTTTGACTTTATTATTATTATTATTATTATTATTATTATCATTATTATTATTATTCTGCAATGATAATTGATAATTAATTATCCTTGCAGATTAACAGAAATGCCTTATTATATTTCTTTCGACTCTTTACATTTTGAGTTCAAATTCTGCCAATGTCAGTTTTGCCTTTCATCCATTCGAGAATAAAGGGAAGTACAAATCAAATTCTAGAATCGATTTGAGTAACCCCTAACTCCAGAATTGTTGGTCCTGTGCCTAAAATTAGAAACTGTTATTACTACTACTGCTACTACTTATTGTTGTTTTTCATTTTCAACGGCAAGCCCAGTATAGTGGAGGTAAGCTCTTGGTCATCTGAATTTCTAATTACACCTTTTGAGCCATTTTTTCTTTACACTGAGCAATTTTATTTAAATTAAGATAACTTTTTGTGTTTTAAGAATAATTTAAAGTATTTTTAATAATTTAAATAACTTATTAATAAATGATAAAAAAGTAAGAATTTAACATAATGCAATAAATATCAAAATGTTTATATATATTTACACTTAGAATATTTTATTTGTTGTTAAAATTCTTTTGCTTCAGAGAATTTAAAATAGCAAATATAAAGTAATCTGTTTTAATATAAGAGAGAGAAGAAATTATGCCTTATTTGGAATTGTGATATAATGTTCTTTATCAAATTAATTTTCATAACTATTGTACTTATTTCAGTAGATAATACACTAAACATTAACTTTTATTTATGACATGGAGTCAGCATCTAAACAATTTGTTCATTGAATATTTTCTACTTTCAAAGTTTATATTGTCTTAGTGATTCTGTCATCACTACTTTGGCATGCCTGGCAAAGTCTATGTTTTCCTAAGGAGTTCCAATAACATTGAAACATGTTTGGATTGTCTCCTATACTTACCAGTTCATTTCAAATGATAATAATCATTAACTATGGTGGTTCCTCACTGCACCATTATTTCTGGGCTTAATGCTTAATTAACACTTGACTGACCATATTTCTATTGAAATACAATCTCTAGATGTTTCTGTAATGTTGAAAAATAATCTAGAATTTGAATGGGTTTAAGAAAATAAACAACTTAATTGGCAGTGTTCCCTCCCCATCTCTAATTCTGCCTTTATCTTCCAATGGAGATAATTCTGATCTTATTGGATTTTCTACCATGGTTACTAAATTCCAGTGAATTTACATCCTGGTTGGGTAAAGGAAAAATCTCAGGTAGACTAACAGAAGTCAACTTTTATTCAAACTGAGTCCACAGATTCTGTATTATATTATTCTAAAAGACATTATTGCATACAGATATGGGTTAGTGACTATGTAGTTCACAATTACATACATCTGGGTTCAATTCCACTTTACAGTGGCCCCAGGTCAACCAAAGATTGTGAGTGAAATTTGGTTGATGGCAACTAGGCACAAGTTGTGTGTCAGTCATTGATGTAAACATTGGCAAAAGCTAGTGCTGTTTGGATGAAGTCCTTTCCAATATTTATTCTACACCAACTTATGTACATTCTCATTTACTACTGCCTCTAAAAATACAGTGAACGAATGATTGAATCCATTGGAAACCTCTAATTAACAACCTGTAATTCTTTTACTAATTTAATATACAAAATAAATAACAGGTGGGGTATTTAATTGTTTTAGGTATGTTAGAAAATTGCATTTGTTTTAAATTCAAGTTATATAATTTTATTATTCCACTTTACCGCAAAATACATTAAAACTCTCTCACTCTAAATATTTAGTTTGTAAAGTTTTCAATCATTGGAGTAATAATAATAGTAATAATGATTTTTTAAATAATATTCCTTGATAATTTGTTCAATTAAAATTGAGATAGACTGTCATTTTATGTATCAATTATTTAGATCTTAGATTAATTGTAAAATTAAAAAAGGATTCAATCCAAGAACTCATTTAGATTATGTAAAATGACAAAAATAAACAATAGAATTAGAGTGAAAAATATTTTGCCCATCTTCATCTAAAATCTATGCAAATGAAAATAAATTAGAAATGATTTTAAAAATTATTTTTATACCAACTAATTATCTCTTCTAATTTCAGCTTTATTAATATCCATTTTTTTTAATTACATCATTTTCTGTTGAAATATATTTTGTTTATAATGAACTTAGATTCGTGTAAATTTCACTTCATAATAAACTTGTTGCTATTTTATTCCTCTATAGTGTAATGCCAGTCTTTTCCCATATTAATTTAACTAATTAATTTTGTACATAATGAATGCACATTTTATTATTTCTATCATAATTACTATTTTGTTAATTATATAAATAGTTAGAATCTAGCCTGTTTTCCATAATGAATCATTTTAAAATAATCAAGACATAACCTTTAAACATTTTCCAAATAATTTTAGAATTTAAAAAAAGGATTTTGCTCATAGTTCAAATGTTATTGACTTAAAAAGATACCTCAGAATAAAGATTTTTCATTAATTAATCTACAAGACAATGTGTTTAACATATAACCAATAAATTGGTGAGAAAATTTCTTGCAATTTATTAGATATGAATAATTAAAGAACAAAGAAAATTTTTAGAATTTAGCTTTGTAATTACTTAATAATCTTTGGCTCATTCTATTAAGTATTTCAGCATGTACTATACTAATGTTTTCTGTGTAGCTGGTGTCCTCAAGTATTTTTCAGTACCTGTTAGAGTAGGCTGATGAGATTTAATAAAATTGAAACATGTCCTCTGTTAACAACAAACTGCCAAAAATCAGACTTCCTTCCTACTGCAATCATTTCTTTCTTCATCAAAATTAATCATCAACATAATGATTTTTCTCTTCATTAACAATTTAATTAATTAAAATTTGTCTCATTTTATAAACTAGGCTAGTAATTACTTTACAATTTATAACTATTTGATCTTTATAAACATTCTCAAAGTTTTCACTTTGATCATTTTTCCTTTAATTGAAATATTTAGGAAAAATTTCATTCAAAGGAAACTCTAATTCCACTGTTTATACTAGTTTATATCATATATATATATATATATATATATATATATATAAAACAATATGAAGAATAAGATTTATTTATGTAACATGTTTTCAAAGAATTACTTTTGATATTAATTAATCTTATTAGTAAATTGGCAGAATTAATAGAATGATGGACAGAATGTTTTGCTGTAATTATTTAGTTTCTAAGTTCAAACATCATCAAGTTAATTTTGTCCTTTATCCATCCAAGCTTGATGAAACAAACTACCAGTTATATAGTGGGGGATCAACCTAGCCTTCTTCAAACCTGTGTCTTTATGCCTAAGTGAGAAATGAATATATCAATCTTGATGGTGGATTGGCAGAAGAGTGATGGATGAAATGCCTTGTGGTATTCAGTTGCCTACCTAGAGGCTTTATGTTCATTTCTCACCAAGGTCACCTTTACCTTTTATACATCTACAGTAGATACTATAAGTACAGGTCATGTATAAGGGTCAGTCTAATTTTCTTATTTTTGTCCCCTTCATTTCAGGTCTTCTGATATCTATTTTTCTTGTTAATATGAAAATCCAACATTATTATGGTTTTACTCATCATCTTGATAATCCTCTCAATTTGTAACTCTAACATTGTTAACGCCAAAACTATGATTACTTTTTCCATTTCTTAATTGGAGGCAAACTTTCTAACTGTATTGTATGGATGTCGTTTGTACTTCTTGTGTTCCTTAATTAGATCGAGACTCAGGAGTTTGAACCCTGCACCAAGTATCATAAGATTCCAGTTCATTCTCCTTGCCTTAGATTAAATGGACAACAGTTTCGCTTTCAGCAGGTATGGATGTGACACAATTTCTTCAAGGAATTTCAGAATTTCATTTAGATTATTGTCCGTGACATTTCAATAAGAATGTTCTTTAATATTATCCTTTGTGTTCTGAGTTCAAATCCCATCCATGATGACAGGACTTTCCAAAGTCTTCATGCCTAGCCATAGAACTTTCCAAAGTCTACATCCTAAACATTAATGTTTCCAAACACTCCTCAACTCACAGACTAATATTTCCGAGAAACAGTAAAAACTTGCACATTATTGTATAGCAAAAGATTTGGACACCAAATCTGTAACTCATGCAGTAAGTTATAGATTTGTAGTTGAAATCCCATCAGTGACCCAGAATGCTAGAGATTTGTGGTTCAATCCTACTGCACTTTCCTCTCTCAAAATTGGTTCTTATAATGTCTAATATCATTTGTATTAATATCAGCAATTTTAATACGTAAATGTATTAGTTTGTTTTATTTGCACACACACACACACACACACACACACACACACAAGAAACTGATGCAGATTCCCCAAATCCAATCTATTGTGGCACAGTGAAGATTTGTAAAACATTCCAAAAATGTGAATAGATATACACACTTGGATGTATGCATCAACAATTCAAGCAACACATATTTATAAACACTAGGATCTCTCATAACTCAAAAAGTCTTCTAGCTTTGTTAGATACAAGCTTGAACTCTCTCCAGGAGAACCTACATAAAACTCAAAGAAAACTCATACATGCATATACTTAAATAAATGAGTGTGTATAGTATTTATATATATATATATATATATATATATATATATATATCTTTGGGCTGCAAATTCATTTCACAATTTATATGGTTGTTCAATGAAACAAACTTGCAGCCTGTAAGATATTTATCCCTATAAAGTATGTATGTTTGTACATATATATTGGAATACATATGTGTAGCTGTTTGTGTGTACATTTAATATTAATGTATATATATTTTTGTGTGTATGTGTATATAAATGTTTGTATGTAATTTTATGCAATTTGTTTCCATGTTAATTGAAGTGTTATAATTAGGTAGAAAAACAGTAGGATTCTACTTTGATTTAAAAAACTCAGAATCCAACTTTAATTAACACATATAGGATCCTACCTTAATTAACAGCCATAAGATTTGGCATTAATTGATGTGTTTGTCTTGATTTGAGAGTTTTATAGTTTATGATTCTAAAACAGCACATTATATCAGGAAGTAAAGATGGAAACTGAAAACCGTCTTGGAAATATCAGGTGAGACTTGAGGTTCTCACTTTTAATGTTGACATTTCTTTCTTCTCTAAGTTTACAGTATAGAATACTTATTCAAGACATTCTTTCAGTTTTAAAAGACTGTAAACATACAGTTTGAAGGACTGAGTCATTCTAGGAGAGAGAGAGGGAGGAGGGATATTTTTTATTATGGTGATTGTTTCTGTTGCAATTGTGAATTGCTGAAGTACAACTCTATACAAATAGGTTTTGAGCTGCTTATGATTTTAGCTACTCTTGATATATGAAGAATAAAGGAAACCTGTGATAAAATTGTTGATATCAGAAAACCTTTGATGAAATATTTAGCTCAGTTCAAAGAATGCCAAAGGATTGAGTTACAGAGCCAACTAATTCATGTGAAAATGTTTAAAATGTTAAGCCATTTCTTTTTTACATAATATCAAGATTGATGAATCGGAAATCAATGTAGATGAAATTTTAGAAGTGGTTAACCTTGCTAACAGCAATACACTTACTTGTGATGGCAATATTTTTTCTAAAGAGCAATATCTTTGATAATGCAAGGATTTGAACTCATAACATGTGGGTCAATACCAGCTAAATTACTCACCAATGTACTCATACATATTGATCTTTTATTAAAACAAATTTAAGTATGCTATACATTATTCTAAAGTTAAACAGCAATTCATTTATTCACATCAAATATAGCTTACACTCTTCTGCTTAATATGAAATTTGATTTGTTTTCATTACCTTTAGCTTTTAGTTATATATATATCTATAATTTACACAATTTCATTTTTATTTGTGTGTGTATATATATATATACATACATACACACAAACACACACATGTATACTTACACAGTTATTGAAATATTTCATGTAAACTCACAAACTCATTGAAGCATAAATACATATTCATATGATTTTGATCTTTATTATTTTTGTAAGGCTTGTAACACAAAAACAGATATTTCAAATGTTGAATACATAAATATTAAAACCATGATAGAAATTTTTTAAATGTTTCTTCATATTCCAAGTAAACTCCACTGGTCACATTCTTTCCTTTTAAATTCAATAACATTCAGTGACATAAATGTATAGTTTGTCAATGTTGCTAGGTTTATATACACATAACAGTTGTGTATAATACATATAGTACGTTTGATACACAGACATTTCCTAGAGATTGTTGTCTATTATAGGTTACATTGTTTGTCATTAGTACCTGGGAACAGCGTTGTTGAAAATCCCCAGGCCAGCTCTGCATTAAGCCACAGACATGTTAGACAAAGGTAGTTAATTTAATGAAAGCTCTGGCTATTGTTTCTGTTAACTGTGAAATCTGTTGTTCTTGGATTTGTCCTCATTCTGAAGCAGAGAAAAAGTTTACTGCATGACAGCTGGAGTAATGAATGACAATTATAGTTACTGAACAGATTATAATTAATAATTTACTTAAGTTCAATTATATCTAAGTAAATGATGTTCAAAAGTGAAATTAAATTAAATTTCCAGGTCATATTTCTTGTGAAACATAGGGTTTGATTTTTAATTAGTTTGAAAATATTCTATTTTATGTTTTATTTCATCAACCTTACTGTTGGTGGTGGGGATAGAAAAGTAACATGGAATATGAAATCAGCAGGTAAAAAAACCTACTACTGAGCACCACTTGAAATTCTTTGTTGCTCTTCCGAGTCTGATTCATCTTACTAGAAATGTTGACATTTTATTGTTTGTCATCAGGAAGGTCTCACAATCACCACTTAACCCTCAATACTTTTACTTGGTGCTGTGAGGTGGGAAGCACTCTACCATAGAACTGACAAAGGTTTAGTTGGTTTGCCAGAAAAGTCCCTGTCACTGAGGAAAACAGGGAACTTACTTGAAAGCCACAATAGAAATCTTTAAAAATTCTATTTTAAAATTATAGAAAAAGTAATTACATTTATTGTGAAAATGTAATTATAAATTTCTCATTTATTATAATAATTAAAAAAAGTAAACATAAACTGACCTTTTAATAATCTTAGTGGAAACCTTTTTCTCTGGGGCGTTTGTATATAGAACAACATAGCCATCTATGTGTTCAGGTGGTCTTCTAGATATCCATCTGTTGTTAGCCATATAAAAGAAGTCTTCAGTGTCTAATTTTTATAGATATTTAGGGGACAATTTAACAACATTGCAATTAATATAATATTATGTAATCAGCTGAAATGTATTTTCTCATGTAAAATCCATACTTCTTCCAAAAGGATGCGAGTTCACCACCTCAAGGTTAGGCTAATGTATCCAGAAGGAGACTTACCTCTCAAATGTTTCAAGTGACAGAAACCAAATATAAGCTCTGCTCCTATATCACACATGGAATTTGATGGAATTTTCCTATAAAGCATCTTTGTTGGGAATAGAATTATAAGAGACTAACACATTCACTATTTTATAGCATGATACCAAAGTTATATAACTAAAATTTTGAGATTTTTTTTCATTTTTGTTTTTCCCTCATAATCACTTCCACTTCCCAGGCTGTGATATTTTCTCAGTGATAAATATATTTTATATGATAAATATAGGTTTTGTGTGATAAATATGTGTGATAAATATATTTGTTTCACATGGTTGTATTTATGGTTCATATTATATGTGAGCCGTATCTATTTGGCATATGATATACTTATATCTCACGTGGTGGGCATTTATCACATTCGTTGAGTTTGTGTTTCATATATTATCTCTTACTATAGTTTTGTAAATCCTGTGGTATATCTGAATATCATGTGTGCCTATATACCATTTGGTGTGTCTCTATATTATGTGGAGTGTCTATAAACCACGTCAAGTGTCTATATACCATGCAGAGTGTCTATATACCATGTGGTATGCTTATATATCATGTAAAGTATCTGTATATAATGTAAAGTGTCTATATAACATGTGGAGTGTCTCTATATCATGTGATAGATCAGTGTAACATTCTTTAAGACTCTTGCTTCAAGTTTTAACTCCAAATCCTCTCGAGTGAAAATTTCCCTAATTACATCCAACTTCATTTTAAACTTTTGTTTTTTGTTCCCTTCACCTTCCCCCCTCTTCTCTTCAACTATTCACTTACATTTAAGTTTCTATGTATGAATGGGTTCATATATATATACAAATATACATTTATACATTTATATACGTACACACACGTACACAAATTATCTGGTAAGTCAGCTTTTGATTTTAAAAATTGATTGCTTGTAAATTACAAACAATTGTTATAATTAATTCTACACCAAATTTTGATGTATATATTACCATGCTGTTTATACTTTTTTTGTTTATTCTTTAGTTTGTTTTAGCCATCATGACTCACGCCCTGCTGGAGTATCACTTTGAATCATTTTCAAAATATGTCTTTCAGAGACTTTTTTTCTTTCTTTAAATATATTCATATAACTCTCTCTCTTTCTCTCTCTCTCTCTCTCTCTCTCTCTATTTATCTATCACTGTATATGTAACTTGTATATATATATATATATATATATATATAT
>NC_069001.1:39803436-39805890 GCF_001194135.2 Octopus bimaculoides
GGGTGGCACATAAAAGACACCATTTCGAGCGTGGCCGTTTTCGTGCGGGTGACACGTAAAAGCACCCACTACACTCTCTGAGTGGTTGGCGTTAGGAAGGGCATCCAGCTGTAGAAACTCTGCCAAATCAGACTGGAGCCTGGTGTTGCCATCCGGTTTCACCAGTCCTCAGTCAAATCGTCCAACCCATGCTAGCATGGAAAGCGGACGTTAAACGATGATGATGATGATGATGATGTATGTATGTATATATATATATGTATGTATGTATATATATATATGTGTGTGTGTGTGTGTACATATATATATATATGTATATTTATGCATCCATATATGTACATATATACACACACACATGCATTTACACATGTTTACATACATAAATACATGTTTATGCATGCATATATACATGTGTGTGTTTGTGTATAGATATATACATATCTATATGCATGTATACTAACAGCTAGAAAAAAAGCTTCTATAGCTAGCATTGGTAGTCCTTTTGATTATCTTCAATAAGGGTCCTTGTACTGTCATTTGGTCGTTATTAAAGAAGCCAAGAGTTGACAAATGGCTTTTGAGGCTGTCGTAGCTGTACACAAAGATTCCTTTTTGCAAGTGAGTCTTCCCAGTATTTTCAGTGATGGATTTGACATTCATGTAGAGATCCATCTTTGCTCAATCATCAGCTCTCTTCTCTTCTATTGTAACCTCCCAAACTACAATAAAATGTGTCAACGAGTGGCTGTCTTTGATAATTCTGTGTTGATGACCTTTGTCTTTTATTTGGATCTGTGGAAGGTTTGGATAATAAATTCCAGGCATGGAAACAAGACCAGGAATTGAATGGGCTTCAAGTGAATCTAGTGAAGACTAAAGCTATGCAGCAAGTGTAGTGGTGTGACAGGCAGCTAAGGTATTCTTTCTATGTGGCCAGAGACAAGAAACACAAAATGTATCTAGGGAATAGTCTCTCAACTACTTAGAAGACTCCTTTTAAAAAGCTAATAGTCTTTTAACCAAAGACATAATTAGCCAAGGATGTGGACAGGACTGCCCTAGCAGTATTATAGGTCCCTTACCAAATCAGTGTACAGGGTCCTGTGATATTTATAGACAGCATACATAGATCAGAATTGGTCCCCAGGCAACTGGTCAGTGTGCCCATTTTTCAAGAGGGCACTTGATGTGGATGCTCTGATAGCATAATAGAAAAGGGTGGGAAAAGTTCAAGGCAATACTATCTGTGCTAGTAGCAAATGGCCTCTTCCTCAGGGTGAGTGTACAATGCAGATGCGTGGAGTATGGTGTTACATGGTTGTAAGACATGAACCTTGAAAGCAGAGGACTTATGGACGCTAGAAGGAACTAAAACAAGCCTGCTTCATTGGACATGTGATGTTAATGTGGATGGATGACAGAATACAAAGTGAACGGATGGAAACTGGATATGAGAAGAATCCATTGTAATTTACAAGAAAGATGATGTTGTAAAAGGCTCTAAAAATAATAATAGCTGTATAAAAAGTTCTCTAACTAGCTATGACTTGTGGAAGAAGACCCAGTAAGATATGGAACAAACTGGTGATGCTGACCCCAGCAAAATAGATAAGAAGAGACGGTTAGTAACATACTGTGTTGGAGGAAACCAGTTCTCTTGAGGAAACACAGCAGTTAGGATGTTCTCTCGCTCTATCAAATTTCTCTTCTTCATCCTGCTACCTTTTGGTGATAACCTTTTGAATCTGTCACTGCTCTCCTCCACTCTTACCCCCAAATTGTTGCTTCTCTCTCTTTCATTGTCTCCTCCCTGACATCCTCTCCACTACATAAATGTCTTTTCTTCTTCTTCTTCTTCTTCTTCTTATTGACCCACCTCACAACACTTCCATCTTTCACCCACTTTCCCCAGCTCCCCCAAAAATGCTCATTTCACTTTCAGCCACACTCCTCTACCCACACTACCACCCTTTTTACCCTTATAATGGGGAATGGTATTGGAGCCCACTGCATCACCCTTTCCACTCTGTCCCTCTCTCTCTTTCTAGCTAACCCCAATACTACACTCTTCCATACATCCCACCTCCTCCCACCATTACAGTCTACTCTGTTATACCCTCCACCACCCCTTCTCACAATAGATCTGTTTCTGGCCCATTCATACTTTAGTTTCTCTCATCATTTCACCTAATCCTCTCTCTCTCTCCTTTAATCTTGCAAGTGACAAGGTGACCTCACTCATGCTGGTACCATGATAATATGCACCCAGTCCACTCTATAAACTGGTTGGCATTAGGAAGGGCAACCAGACTTAGAAAGCAAACCAAAACACACATTTTGGGTTTTACATAGGAGAAAGCAAATTTAGTACATGTAAAAAAAATATTTGGAAACATCAGATGTGCTCTATTGCTATTTAAAATGGGATCCTTCGGGTGACAAAATCATTATATA
>NC_069001.1:39805925-39808389 GCF_001194135.2 Octopus bimaculoides
ATATATATATAAGGAATGTATAAGATATAATGAATACAGTATTAGCTAAGTTATAGTATTATTTTATTAGTTGTAGGTGATGTACATGATAAGATTAACTGAATTATAATAGTTCATTACCATTATATCTTGTGGAGCAGAACAGTTCTTTAAATTAGTTTATATTTTTGTATGTTTAATATATTTTTGATGGTAATGATATATATTGCTTATTATGTTGCCTTCAGTGTTTGAGGCATTACAGTAAAGATATTCAAAATATTCTCATATATAAATGTTGCATATCACTGGGGTTGTTCCTGGATTAAGAAGTTGCTTTACCAAATTCTCTCTTACATATTCTTGTCACTGTACTGGCACCAATAAATACAGACAGGTGTGCAGGTGGGAGTTTGGCATTAGAATGATTTGTATTTCTCATGTGGAATCTCATATAAATCTGCTCTAGGGACCACTCACAGCTGGTGCCATTGACTTTTGGCTCTGCAATTATCTAAAAACCAGTTTCAATCATCTTCAAAATTGTCTTGATTTTCGATAGTCTCTGGTCTGTTCCATAAGTCTGACTGTCAACATTAGATGGCAAGTCGTGCTGCTACAGATTACACAGCCCCAAAATGTGTTTCCTTAAGACTGGTTACCTCCCCCCCCCCTGCTAAAGTCATCTTTCTAATGAAATTTCACCGCTAAATTCACTCCAATCATTGATTAAAGTAGGATTGACTTATTACAGTTGTTCACAGATGTACAGAGATAGAGATCTGTTATACACTGTACCTTGTCACAAATACTCACATATACACCCATTATATATAGCCATTTGTTTGTTTTTCTCTCCAAGAAATATTGTTGAATATTTTTGAAGTGATTGCGTTTGTGTGTCAGTTTGACTGTAGGATATTAAACACACTATTACCTATGTCCACAAATGACTGATAAATAGAAACAAAACACAAAACTGCCACATTGCAGAAAAGTGATGGGCAGAATTCTACGTGTATCAATCATGGTGCTGAACTTTCCTATCTCTGTCTTCTGCACAGTTTGTCTGATCTCAGACGCTATGGTTTCTGCATAGTTTGTGTCAGGTAAATCACTGGGAAACAAGCTTTTCCTATAGTTCTGAATTCATGTTGAAGTCTTTTAGGCCTTCACAGTGTTGTTGTAGGTTTATACTTCTGACAGAGAAAAACATTTGCCATGACACACAACTTACAATTTAGAAGGTATTTCACATCTATTCTGGCAATGGGATCAAACCCATGTAACTGACCCCTACATAAGAATGTATGGATGCTGGCCAACAACGTTTTATTGATCACTTCACTCCTTTAGTCTCTATACAATGCGCGTTACCTAAAAGATTCTTTACTAAAAATATTCCCATCATAAACCATTTTTCTTAAATCATTTTGGAATTTCATGGTTTAATTTTCGTTCTATGATTTTTCTTTATCTCTCTAAACACTGTATTTCCTCTCTCTCTCTCTCTCTCTCTCTCTCACTATATATATATATGTGTGTGTGTGTGTGTGTGTGTGTGTGTGTGTGTGTGTGTGTCTCACTGTCTTCTATCTCCTCTATACAATATACTTTATCTCTTTCTGTTTCTTTTTCTTCTCTCTTTTCCTAAAGTTTTTCTTTTCTGCTTGTTCTTGCCTTATCTCTAATCAAAACTATTTTTTTTTTTTTCTTGATTTGACTTTTGCCAATATTTCAAGCAAAGCTTCTGTTGAATGTTTTTGAAGCCATTTAAAAGCTAAAAGCACTGTAATAACCGTTCTTTTTCAATTTATCTTGCACTGATAGCATTCTATAACACTTGGCCTACTAATTCTATCTTCCGTTTAAAACTTCTTCTCTTTTACTCTGTTTTCTATAATTATTCAATGTTTTAATCCACAAAATGTGACATTTTTATGATAAATAATTTTATTATATGAAATATTTCTATTTATTGTAATGAGTCTACACCTTCTTAATTAGATCAACCCTTTGTTTTTCTCTAACATTAGAAAACATTTTAACTCTGGAGTGAAGCTACAGAATTTACTTTTTAGAAATAATTTGTTACTGAAATATTTTATTTTTCTGTAAATTTTTTTTTTTTAATTTGTTTTTTGGTTTTCTTTGCTCAACCTTCAATTTGTACGTTTTATTTATTTATTTTCTATTTCTTTTGCATCTTAATTTTATTATTTTTACATTCGTCTAGTTTATAATGCTTCAATTTCGTTATTAAGCATTTCATTGAAAGGAAGTTTATTTCTGAAATTCATAGAAACTCACCAAAATTTCAATAATGTGACACAACTTCCTCAAATCTACAGCTAAAACATGCATTTGTGTAAAAGACATCAATTTTATTGAATTTTTCCCAATCAAAGTTACTTCTCTGAAAATATAAAAAAAAGACAGATATTTTTGGATTTATATAGTTCTAACATTATCAAACTATTATCTC
>NC_069001.1:39808602-39829216 GCF_001194135.2 Octopus bimaculoides
TATATATATATATATGCGCATGCTCACACACATACACACACACACATGCAGGTGGCATCAAAAGGTTCTTGGACTAGTTGTGTTCAATAACAAATAACTAATTTACCTCTAAGTTTTAACCTTATTTCCTTCAAAATAGTCACCTTGCACAGCACTACACCCGTCCCAGCGTTCCTGCCACTTTTAGAATCTGGCCTGGAAGTTGTTTTCCACAAACAAATCAAGGTCCTTTAGCGATTTGCTCTTGATCTTTACAAAGATGTTAAAAACAGCAACCTCTTAGTTGCATTTTCATCTTGTGGAAGAGATTGAAGTCTGCAGGTGCTAAATTTGTTGAATAGGGTGGGATGCAGAAGCCAATATGTTGTTTTTGGCAAGAAACCCACAAATTAGAGCAGCTCCATGATAGGGTGCATTGTCATCAGGAAGAATCCAATTCTTCATGCTCTCCACAGATCCAGTCACTTTCACCAAAAGTCTTCCTCCCTCAAATTCTTCAAAACATCACAGTAGAATTCTCAACGGATGGTCTGGCTCTGGGCAACAAATCTTCGATGTACAATACTTTGGATGTCACAAAAAAACAATGAGCATGCTCTTGATTGAGCTGTGGCTCTGCCGTGCCTTTTGAAGCGCCATACGACCCATTGCTTCATTGCCATAAACTTGCTAAAGCATGTTCAATGTTTCTGTAGCAGACTTCCAAGTTTAATTCAAAATTTTACATTGCCTCTTTGTTTGAACTTTCCGTTCATGACAAAAGTTGTAGACTACAGCAAATATATGATCACAAAACACAAATTTCACAACTTGCAAAGTAAACAGCAATGTCACTCAGCACACTGCATCATGAAGGTCACTGCTAGCTCTCACTGCACACACAACTGTGTACTACCATCTGTTAGTGTACTACAGAACAAGTCTGGAAACTTTTTGATACCATCTCATACATACATACATGAATGTGTGTGTGTATACACATTCACACACAATATTTATACATTTATTTTTATCTTAGACCTTGCACTTACAAGTATGATCTGGTAACATGTACCATACTTTCACTAATAGTTTAAGGGGCCTGTGTAGTCACAAGCAGATATAGAGGCCATGTTGGCAACTTTTGGCCCAGCACAGAACATCAAGGATGTGACAGCAGGAAGGAGAGAGGGCTTCCCCAGCAGGTATTTATTTTAGCTGAGTAGGGTGGAGCAACATGACACAACAGGCCACCCAGTCCAAGAATCGAACCCATGACATTATGATTATGAAACCCCAACACATCTTAGAATAAAAGATGTTCTTCTACTATTTACTTCAAATTGAAACTCCAGCAATGGTTTTCTGTGCAATTTATTTATTGAAAAACCACATTGTAAATCAATCCCAAAAGCCAGGTTCTGATAAATGGTGCATTAGAGGAGTTTAGAAATCTGTGGAATGAGTACAAAACTTACATTAAATAATAAATAGCTAACTCAAATTTCTGATAGGATATAAGGAGGATAGCTGATTCCCAGTTGATTCCCAGTTTGAATTTTCGCCTTTTTTATGATTGTGACTGAACTATTTAGAAAATAAGATGCTGCATGAAGAAGTTAAACCAAACTGTGTGCATTTCAAAACATTTAACTAATCTACACTTCTTCAAAAGGAACATTAACAGCATTGCTTCACTAGTTTTGGAAGTGGAATGGCTATGAAAGTTACAACTTAGTCCCTTCTTCCAAACTATTGTTTAAACACTGTTAATTTTATTACTTTATTGGTCTGAATTCTTTATACGTGGCAATATGTCAAAGATAACTGCATCATGTGTCTCTTGATTAAAATCAAAAATTGGCAACATGTGGGGGAATGGCCTACAAGTAAACTACATGTTCTCAGTGGGCCTCAGAATGGTTCAAATTGAATGTATTTGTGGATTGTTGAGTATCAATGTCTTTGAGGCTGTCTTTTGTGTTATGATTTAATTTTCACTTCCATAAGCATTGCCACTAATGGAAATGGGGTGGGAACAAGGCCATATTTGTATGTAAAATGTGATATCTCTGGCCATTACAAAAGAAAGTTGTTGATCTTTGATTGAAGTCTTTTACATTTATTCTCAAGAAAAAAAAAGAACACTTTTAACTTAAGTTGTTTAAGTTTACCCAGTTATAGATTTAAGATCTAAATGATAGTTTAATTCAGTTCTTCTTCAAATAAACTATTTATATATATATGTATTGAAAAAACAGAGCTAATCCACTTCATCTCCACCGGCACCTGAACCTTGAGGAACTTTTACAGATTTCATTCTGTTGAAAGCATTTGGATCAGGTATCTTCTACAAAAGTATCAACACTGCTGGAGGCCCTGTTAAAACATTGTTTCTAGCCTTCCTCCTCTGATTAAAAGCCAAACATTTTATTTCTTTAAATATCAAATACACAGTGAGCAATCTCTTGAAATACAGTTTTATTCAACCTCTGATATTAGACTACATTTGTGAGCAGTGCTTTCTGTATTCACACTTCTAATGATTAAAGTGTCATACAATATACAGTATGGTATAAAGCACAATAAAACACTTCTGTTTTATGTTTGATCCCATTTAAAAAATTTTAATACTGTTATTTATCACCCAATTCCATATAGTTAAAAGATAAACCGGCTCTGATGCTTAAATCTACTCTAGTATTTTACCATGGTATAAAGCAATTCTCTTCTTATTAACAGCCATATAACTTAATGACAGTCATTCAGATGTAAACACTTTACAATTAATTTATTCTCATTTCCATATTTTATTCAAAATATTTTGATAATTTCTCTTATGAAATAAGGCAGAGAATAATCTGCAACTTTAATTTAGTTTTGTCCAACAAAAAGTGAAGCAATTATCTAATCATTAATTTTCTATTCTAAGAATTTAAATAATTTATTATAATTCATTAATTCTTGTGCAAAATATCATTATTAGAATTAGTTATGAATCTTAAAAATATTCATCAATATTTAATAAAATAAACACTTCTAAGATAACAGAAGTTAAATGTTTCCAGCTGAAACTGAAATAACATTTAACCATTCAATATACATACATATATATATGTATATATATGTTTGTGTGGTTAAAAAATTTATTCCACAAATATATGGTTTCTGGTTCAGTTCCATTATGTGGCACCTTGGACAAGTATTTTCTACCATAGCCTTGACTCAACCAAAACATTGTAAAATTTGGTAGAAAGAAATTGTATGGAAGCTTGTAGGAGGCTTGAGTGGTTGACTTAGTCTGTTGTCCAGTCTGAACCCGCTCCTGAGTTCCAGAAGTGTCTTTGGTGGAGTTTTTTCCATTGCAAGCATCCACATCAGGTGTAGGGATAACTTCCTCATATACTTTCTAATGACAACACAATCAGCCCCTTTTAAGGTTACAGCTACTGTCATTCATCATTGACTAAGCTGCAAAAATAAATAAAATGGGCTTTAATTTAAACTTAAATTTTCTCGTAAAACGTCATTTTTTAAAATGAATTATTTGTTTTATTTTGTTTTCTCCTGATTTATACATATTATTATTATTATTATTATTATTATTATTATTATTATTATTATTATTATTATTATTATCATTATTAAAGCAGAATTATTAGCATGCTGAACAAAATGCTTAGCAGCATTTCGTCCATCTTCAAGTTCTGAGTTCAAATTTCACTGAGGTCGACTTTAACTTTCATCCTTTCAGGGTTGATAAAATAAGTACCAGTCAAGTACTGGGGGTCAATGTAATCGACCAGCCTTCTTCCCCCTTCCCCCAAATCTCAGGCCTTTTGCCTATAGTAGAAAGGATTATTATTATTATGATTATTATTATTATTCAAAATGCTTTATAGTTAATGCAACTTTTTTTCTCCTCTTTAATATAACTCAGTCTTGTCTTTTCTGTCATTTGTTGTTAAATGTGTTGTTTATTAACATTGAAAATATCAGCTATTATTATTATTATTGTTGTTATTATTACCCGTATCATTATTAAATGTAATAATTAGCTGTTTTATGGTGACATGGAAGTGTAATAAGTAGTACAATCATAATTTTATGGTAGTTAATAAAACTAGCATATGATCAAACTGTCTTCCATGGCAAAGGAAATTGAGCAGCCGGAATTAAATGTCTTTGCTTCATATGTAATGAGATGTCTTTAGAGATAGAGTTTATCGAAATAACAGGTTTGTTTTGTGGCATCATCATAACATCAACTTGTCGATATCTACATGGTTCACACAGAATTTCTTGAGGCAGTTTTTCTATGGCTGGATGCCCTTTCTGTCACCAACCCCCACTGGTTTCCAAGTGAGGTAATATTTCCTCCCATGACCAGATATGTTTTAAACAGAAGACTTGAAAGGAATAACATCTCCTATATGATGGTGAAGTTTATTTTCAACCATCTCATGATGTCACGACAAGGATTCACACACAAACGTACACATGGTGAGATTCTTTCAGTTTCTGTCTTTTGTCTACCAAATCCACTCACAGGGCTTTGGTTAGCCCATGGCTGTAGTAGAAAACACATTCCCAAGTTACTGTGTAGTAGGACCGAACCTGAAATCTTATGGTTGGGAAGCAAGGTAGGAATAATGTTTTAATGATTTTCCTATTGAGTTGCTATCACAGCAAAATACTGTTCAGCCAAAGCTGAACAGATATCTCTGCATAGTCACTTAGTCTGCTAGAAACAGCAGCTGAATTCCCTCAAATCATACCCTACCGTCCTAGAAGACTGACATGTTAGTTGTGGTACAGGGTTCCCTGCTCATTGGGAAGAGACAGAATTGTCATGGTTGGAATGCCGTAGCTCCTAGATCTGTCCAGTCAGGGATGTCTGAGTTAAGCAACAACAGCATTCTTCCTTCATCTTCATTTTGCATCTTTTTTGTGATATTTTTGTTTTCTAGTTTGAAAGCTTACCTCAAACTTATTTAATGTGATATCATAATAGTATTTCCCCCCTTTCTCTCTCTCTCTTTGTAGATCTTAACAATTATATTTTAATCTTAATTAAGAGCAACATCTAATTAGTTTTGTGTCATTTATAACAAAAACTCTGACTTTGGTGCATCACTAATGTCAAGTGGGGTAAATCAAAAAGCTTGTGCTTTATAAACAATGTCCTTTGAGATGTTTGCTCTTCCTCAAGGTGCAGATACTCAATTTCTACTGTTAAGACCATTGGTGAACCAAATGTTTGTTGTGTTATTGGATGGGAGGCAGCTGTAATGAATGAAATTATTGTTCACTGATTGCAATAATTATCTAAATATAGAATCAATATACGTCACACTCTTTCTAAAGATGTTGATTGTTATTAATATTAAAGAGGGAAAGGGTTTGACAGATCCCTGTGGTGCTCCTTTTCCTGATGAATTGGCAGTGAGGGCTTCTGCACAACCTGCTGCAATTTGGAAATCGGTGATGTCAACTCCCACAACGAGATACAATGGAATCTTAATGTGTTTTCAATGGCACAACAATGCACCATAACAACAATGGACTATAATAACTGTTCTAATTTAATCATCCATCGTCTGAATATATATATTCATACGTTTGCATTTTATATCTAAAGATACCAAAGAGCAGGGTTCTTACAATAGGGATCCTCTATCAAAGCTATTCCAAAGTTTGCAGCACTGCCCCACAGTTGGAGAGCCATGCTACCATTTATTGAGTGTCCCCCATAGTTCCGTCAACTGGTCGCAACTGTTTAGATATCGCTACAGTATTTTTAATAAAGCATGAAATTAAGTCACATTTAAAGCTGACAATATATAAACAACACATTTAACTTTGCAATTTTTTAATAATTTTTTTATTTAAATATCATTCTTTAGAATGATTTGTGATTTCAAATTGCAATATAAAATGTCAATGTTTTTTCCTTTTATTTCTCAAATCTCACACTCTCTTTCTCTCCCTTTCCTTCTCTCTCTATCTCTCTCTCTCTCTCTCTCTCTCTCTCTCTTAGCGTCCACCGTCATTCTTCCAGCGGATAATTGGTGTCATGAGGACCCCATCTGCTCGTTCAAGCCAGAGTATTGATTCAGAACATTCTGACAATGAAACAGAAGGAGGTCACAAGTAAGTCTCAGTCTTTCTACTACTTCTACTACCACTACACACATGCACACACACACAGGGTAACACTTTATTACATTATGTTGCACAGCTCCAACTCATCAGTAACCTCACACATCTAACTTTCCACATAAGACATACTATATACATACATATATATATATATATATATATATATATATATATATACACACACACACACACACACACACACACACACACATACAGTGTATGCTTAAACTGCATTATGAAATATGATTGAATAACCTGTTTAGAATTAAGGTTTCTTTTCCAAGCTGTTTGACTTTATAAATGTAAACATACAATAATACTAAATTCCAAATGTTCCACCCTTTCTGCTTCCATGTACAGTTTAGATAAGGGGTTATCAAGTACATGGCACTGTTGTTTTATTAGTTTTGATCTCACTGTTTTAATTTTTCAAATTCCCATCAATTTCTGTTCGTGGTTCATGCTGGAGCATGGTCTGTCATAGTCTTTCTCCTGATTTGGAGGAGTTATTGCCTTTCTGGGTGGGTCACAGACCATGTTTCATTCACACACACACCAGTTCTGGTATAGTCTCTATGGCTGGGTGCCCTCCTTATCGCCTACTGGCTGCATGTCATGATATCAGTACTAGAAGTTGCCTTGTTCTTGGCAAGTATCTAAGAGTTGTCTTAATCCATTCAAGAAGGTAAATGGAAGAGAGAGACCCTTGAGTGAGAGAAGAGAGACAATGATGCCAGGGAAAGAGTGATAGGGGCAAGAGTGTGTTAGTGAGGTTATAATGGAAAAGCGACACTGATTTGTAGACATCAAAGATTAAATAATCCTCATCATGAGCGGAGAGAAGACAATGATCAGAGGAAGAAGAGAAGATAGAAAAGGGAGAAATAGAAGTTAGAAAATGTTGGAGTGAAGGCAGGGGAAATATATATATTAAGCTAATTATTTTCCTTTATCTTAATACTGGTTTCCTCTGTTTTCAGTGTCGATAGAAACCATGATAAAACAACCTGGCAGCGTTCATTCAGTTTCCTTCGCCGTGGCAGTAGTCGACGTAAGAAAGATAACTCTGTACAAAAAAGTGAAACTGCCAGCTTACAGGTATGCTTCATCTTCTTTTTTGCAGGAACCTAGTCTCTGCTGGTAAGGTCGACAATAACTTTCACTTTCTTTCTCTTTTTCTCATCTCTTTCTTTCTCTCTTTTGTCACACATTTATTTTCACCTTGACAATGCTTTACCTGTTATTTTTTATTGATGTTCTTTTTTTTTTTATTCAAATATGTCAACATGTTGGGTTATTTATCAGATTCTCTCAATTTATTACTAGTCTTCTTAACTAATTTTAAAAATGAAATTTTATATCATTTAATTTTGAAATTTTTACATTTGAAATCTAATCATTGGATTGTGTTTTTAATCATTGACCTAATCTACATCCTATTTTTGTTTTTCTGTTTTTCTTGTTTGTTGACTTCTCAGGTAGTGTATGATTTAATATTTCCCCAGGTAGTGAATGCCCCTGCACGCTGAACAACATCAAATCCTTCTATTTTTTTTTTTTTTTTAATTTTATTAGAATGTTGTTAGATTTTATAAGAAAGGAAATTACATAGATTTGATCTTTCGACTTGGATTAGTAGTTTGTGTGTCATCTCTTTTCAAAGTTTTATCTGTCTTCAACATATTCTGGTGAAGGAATTTTTCTCTCATAACTCATACATTTGATCACAAACCTTAAGAAAATCTACTACTAAATATTCTGTTTTATAAGTTTGCTTCCCAATATTTTTTCTCTCTCTCTTCCATCATCTCTTCAGCACCAGAGAAATATATTCAAGTTTATTGAAAAACTTAACATTCTAGAATATTTATATGATGTCTACATTGAATATTAATGACTTGTATCCAATAATTAGGGTTAAATATTTATGCTTCTTTTAAATTATCCCTTAATATCAATTTGTTTCAATAAGTTCTTATCAATATTTTGATATTTTACTCTAAACAAATGCATATCTTTAACCATAACCTATGACATTTCAGCTCTTGAAAATTGGAGCAACAACAATAATAATAATAATCTTCCTACTATTGGCATGAGGCCTGAAATTTTGGGGAAGGAGACTTGGGTAGGTCAAGTATATCAACTCCAGTGGTCAGCTGGTATTTATATTATCAAACTTGAAAGGAACTTAGGACATAAAGAGCCAGAATATAATAATAATAATAATAATAATTTCACGTCTGCTTTCCATGCTGGCATGGGTTAGACAATGTGACAGGGAACTGGCAAGCTTCAGAGCTGTGTTGAACTCCAGTGTTGTTTTTGGCATGGTTTCTGTGGCTGGATGCCCTTTCTAACACTATAATAATAATAATAATAATAATCCTACTATGGGCACAAAGCCTGAAATTTGGGGGAGGGGGATAGTCAATTATATTGACTCCAGTACTCATCTGGTACTTATTTTATCGGCCTCAAAAGATAAAAGGCAAAGTCAACCTCAGCAGGATTTGAACTCGGAATAATAATCCTTTTTTGTATTAACCACAAGGTCTCACTTGTACAGTACAAAATTGTGATCTAAAAGAGCTACAAAACCTGTAACTATATACATACGTGTAATAAAGTGAGGACGAATCAGTGTTCAATGGCTCCATGCCTGGGATGAAAGTGAATGAACCGCGAATTGGGACTTAACTCCGAAGCAATATTTGGATGAAGATGCGGAACCAACTGATGCACACCTGTCCCCTAGTGAGAATCAGGATCATGGTCCCCAACATACAGAAATGTGAAAGGAACAGGCCCAACTTATGGGTAGTCAGAGCTTTGCAGTCTTGATTGACTCCTTTGCCAAACCAACAGGTGAGAAAAGGTGAGTAGCTGGTGCCTTCAAATGACCAGTGCCCTGGGTAGGCTGTACTAATTAGCCTTGGGTGTCAAGCAGCCTACGAGAAGGAACACTGAGTTCAAAACCAGGGGAGCAAGGACCCTGCCACTTTGGCAGACTACCTTGATAGAGATGGTCTCTTGATAAAAAAAATACCAGTTGGTATTAACCTAAAAACACACCTCATTTGTGAATGAAAATACCAAGCAAAATAAATGACGATAATGGTGTAGGTGCCACACCTGGCAGGTGGGCCCGGTCATAATCCAACAACTGCTAACCACACTACTAGACATAGTCTTTGTACTGGTCAATATGCTTGCAAGCAAGTGGTCTGTTGCTATAGTGCACCCATTATTATTATTATTATTATTGTAGCAAGCTGGCAGAATTGTTAGCACATCAGACAAAATGCTCCATAGCATCTCTTCCAGTTCTTTATGTTCTGAGTTTATTCCACTGAGATTGACTTAGCGTTTCATCCTTTCACAGTCAATACAATAGATCCCAACTGAGTACTGAGGTTGTTGTAACTGACTAACCCTAAAACTGCTGACTTTCTACCAAAATTATTATTCATCATCCTTTCAGGATCAATAAAACTAGTCGAGCATTTGAATCAGTGTAATCGACTTGCCCCCTCCCCTCAAACTTGTTGGCTCTATGCCAAAATTTGAAACCATCATTATTATTATTATTATTATTACTATTATCATCATCATAATCATTATTAATATTATTATTGAGGATGCTGAGTTGGCAGAATTGTTAAAATGCTGTGAAAAATCCTTTGAGGTATTTGTTCCGGCTCTTTACATTCTGAGTTCAGATCTTATCAAAAGCAAACTTGTCTTTCATCCTTTTGGGACCAACAAAACACCACTCAAGTAATGAGTCACCAAGTAACTCCTCCCCACCGAATTTTGGGTCTTGTGCCTGTTGGAAACAATTATCATTATTATTATTATTATTATTATTATTATTATTATTATTATTATTATTATTATCAATAAGTATTTAACTTTATTTAAATCTCTCTCTAATAAATCCTAATGTGTAACAAATAACTTTATATTTTAATTTCAATAATTTTGATTTTATAATTTTTCAACAAAGTAGTTTATTAAGAATATCAAGAATCATGTCTTATCATTTTCTGACATTTTTCATAGGTATTTATATTATGATTGCTTTCATTTCTTTTTCATACTAATAAAAAAACAAACAAACTTTATCTAGAAACTAAATCTGACTAAAACTTCATTAATTAGAAGATATTCAAGTCGAAAGATCTTTGTTACAAAACTCTACTGAAGTGTCATTTATAAGAAAGCAATCTCTATTTTCTTCACTTTATATACCTCTCCAAATGCTAACAGCAAAAAAGATATTTACATTCACTGAAAATATTTTAAAGAGAAAATTTATAATTCTTAGTTTTTAGTTTTATTTTTAATATATTTATTATCAGTTTACATAACTTGAAATTATCTTGTCTTTCACTCATTCTTTGACATGTTTCCTGTTTATGTAGCTGCTACCAGGGCCTGATAATAAAAGATCCAATAACTGTGTAGTTAAGTGGGTTATTTCACAACCACATGGTTTCAGGTTCAATCCCACTGTGCAACATCTAGGTTCAGGTCAACCAAAGCCTTATGAGGGAAATTTGGTGGATGAATATTGTTTGAAATGCTGACAGAGCCACCATTCCTGTTCTTGGGTGGTTAACTCAGTCCATCACTCCATTTCACACTGCCTCTTGGTACTAAAGAAGTAGTGAAGCCAAATCTGGGGGTAACTTTCTATCTGAGCCCCTCTGAACATTGACTTGTTTCCATTTGACTAATCCATTAAATAAAGGGTCAACTTTTGAGTTTTGACTCCAATGTGATGTGCTTCAAATTAATTATGAGACTCTTTTATACATCCTCATTTTCTTATTCTCTGTTAATTGTAAAATGTTAGGTTTGGAGATAGAGAGGTAGTCTATAGACATTGTAAAACTTCTAATAAAAATTACAAACTGTTTATATCAAATAACTTTAGATGGCTTGTAAACTACTTAATGAAACTATTATTTCTATTGAATACTTTGATTACAAAAGGTAAAATTTTCTCCATGACAAAACACAATGAATGGCTTTTTTACAAGTCCAAACATGCTTTTAGCACATTTGAACTCATATTAACATTGCATAAATACTTTGAATATTATTGGATAATTTTTTTTTAGCTATTCTTTAGTAAATTTTTCAATATTTATCAGCGCAATATTTCTATCTAACTTTATCACAAAAATTTTAAATTCCATAAAATGGCACAAGAAAACATATTTTGTTAAACTGAATTACAAGGAAACAAGATTTAAGATTCAGTGTCCAATATATATATATATATATGTGGATACCTTTCAGAATAATTATATTCGTTTATTTTTTTATTTTTCCTTTCATTTTTTCTTTTCTTTTCTTTTTTTTATTATTTTTTTTTATTGTCTCAGAATCAAGCAAATTACAACCCAAACCAACAAAGAGGTGGCTATGTTAACCGTTCTTTCTCTGGTGTTGATGAGACTCAGTTGTATGAAAATCCAAAGTACAAGGTAGCAAATTTAAAAAAAAAAAAGAAAGAAATAAGTGCATTCTCTAAAATCTTATGGTTCCCTGCATGAATTTGGTAATCTTTGGATAATTAACAGTGGCAGATTCTAGATTTCTTAAAACATTGCTGGCTTTTCTCTTTTTGATAATATTCTGGTGATGGTTAATAGACTTACACTGGTGAATATGGTTTTTTTCCCCTTTTCTTCAAAACAACCCATTAAGTTTACAATACACTGCAAGTTGTTGTTCATCTCAATGTTATAAACACTTTGAAATGTGCCAAAATTACCCGACATTTGTAAACCTAGCAATAGTATGCACGTTTAGTACTGTATCATTGTACTATTGTTTTATAACAGAATTTTATGTTCAATAGAATTATTATTATTATCCAATTTACTTTGGTAAATTATTTTCCAAGTAATTAATGCCAATTAATAATTCCTCTTTTTTCAGAGATTTATTAATTAATCTTAAGTTAACACTCTTTACAAACAAACATATTCCTATGAATTGGTGTGTCTTTTGTTTTCTTCAGCTCTCTTTTCAGTACACAATGATTAAATAACAATATTTATAAAGTCAAAACGCAAGCACTTCCATTTTATACGAGAATAATGTCTTCTAAAACTGTATATATATATATATATATATATATATATATATATATATATATATATATATATATATATAGTCACCTAAGAATCAATAAGTCGCAAAAAATAACCACTCGTGTATTTGGTCTGTAAACTGGATACAATAATCAAAGTATTAAATAGTTAGTATTAGATAACATTATAGTTATCTAACCCATGTCATCTTTGAAAATGGCAGGTATGAAAAAAATATGGTGATTTCTCTGTTATTGGAGGTGAGAAATTACCTCATCCAGTTTGTAAGTGTTTGGGGAAAAAAGGTTGAAACTAAGTTACAATAGACAATTGTGCAAAAGATTTATCAAGACTTATGTCCCTTAGTTCGCAAAGCCTCTGATTTAGCTGTGAAGAAACAAGTGTGGTCGATGAAACTATGTGCAAGTGGAGGGGTGCTGTTCGAGGGCTTCTATGCATGTATGGTTAGTATATGTGTAGAGGGTGGAGGGAGAACTTTGGTAGGCGTCCAAATCTTTAACACCATGTCTATGCTCCTAGGCATATGTGTGTATGGTTTGGTTAAAAACTTTGCTGTGTTCTCACGATGTGATGATAGAAGACCTAATGTTGGAGAGCCTAGTATTTGTGGTCATGGTACGGCCCATGGATAAGATAATATATATCTTCTCTCAAGTGGGCTAAAAATCTTGTTCCAGCAGTTTAAGCAGATGTCCAAATGATAAGAATTTTTAATATGATTTTTTTTTTCTCAGCTAAACATTATTTTCGGCTGCTATCAAAACAGCTTGAATTTCTCTAAGATTTTCCATTTGATGTTGTACTCCATGGTGCATTCCTTTAACCACCATACATTCCTAGCCAGGGCTGTGATATTGTATCTCTCCTGAGTATGGATGAAGCATTTACTTTTGTTGACTATGGTTCTGAAAGGAGCTTCTGTTATGCCTACATGCCTCCAATTCAAAACCTTTGACATTACCTCTGCCTCATATATGACTATCTCCATATTGCAGTGGTGTTGCCTCTGCATGAGCGTCCTGTCTCTGTCTCAGGTGTGGACCTTCCTGCCAATATTTCTTTGCACTAGTTGTGTAGTTAAAAGAAACTCTTAAGGTGTGTCTATTAAAAAGGTTACAGAACCTATAAGGACAATATTTATTGACTGAGCTAATGAAGGTCTTACACCCACAAGTCTTTACACTTTATCCTAATTGTCTTATTCAAAGAGAAACAAACTTCAAATTTATTTATTTATAAGATTTTCTTTTGCTTCACTGTGGGATGAATGTTCAGCATTCCATTACTGACCTGTCTGTGTTATTGTAGGTTTACTTGTCCATCTTAATTAATTACAGGTGGGATGGCAGTGATGAGCCATGGCTTTTGACTAAGTAGTAATACATAGATATATTACCCTGTTGGGAGACATATTCCTAGAACCTTTGTCCGGCCACTTGGAATCTTAAAAAAAATCAAAGTAACAAGTATGAGTCAGTTCAATCCATAAACATAAGTTCAAAAAAATATTTTTTATTTCACCTAGAGGCTCTTCATGTGTTTATATATAATAAAGTAAAATAGATGTCTATTCATTTACTTCATGCTACAAATGTTTCAATAGTATGGTAATTTCTTTGCACATGGTGTATTACATAATATGATATGATATTACATTTTTTTCTATTATTTAATGCACTCCATTATCTGTCATCATGTCAAGCATCATGAACCATTGAAGGAATAGTGAACAAATTATGTAATATCACATCATTATGTAACACAATATGTGCAAATAATAGTACATGCTATTGAAACATATGTTGCATGAATTGAATTGGTGACTTTCTATCTGTCATCATTTATTATATTTCTTCCCTGTGTGATATCTGCTGCAAGTGTTGTCACAGAAATCGATTACATATTATTTCATGCATTAGGACTGCAATGATTTCTCTATCGACTGGATGATAGACTAGGAATACTCAACAGTATTCCTCTAGAGTTGCCTACCAGTTAAATACATGCTGGAGTTGATAACCCTGATCGTTAACATTTCACATATATATATATATATATATATAGCATGTATATAGGAGTGTGTATGTATATATGTATATGCTTGTTCATGTAGACACACACATGCCTGCAGTTATGTAGCAATCTTTAGTTTAATTAATCTCAGCACTCATAACAAAAACTGAGTTTAGGATGAAGTTCATGAAACAGAAGTAATTATGAAAGATCTGATATTCTACATCTGGTCCTTCTGTGTGCGTAAAGACCTTTGCCAGTTGACACAGAAAATGGAATGTCTAACAATGGTGTTCACAACATTTACATATATACACACACCCCTTTGTATGGAATGTAGGTATAGATACAGTTTGATATTGTTTCTAAATTCTTTTCTTTCAGGTTTGTATTGCAATAATTAATGTTTAGTAAACATATTTGTTGAAGTTGACTAAATGTTTTGTTTTACCACAGGTAGACTTGTGTTGTGTTTTACACACACATACATACACACATATTTATATGTACACATCTGCCAAAGCATCAATATCATCTTCATCATTTTCATCTTCATCAGCAGCATCATCTTCATTTTCTTGCATTTCTTTCTAGTTTTAATCATTTCTTTTTTTCAATGCTTTTTTTTTTATCATTTTCTGTTTCATAGATTTTTATTTCAAGTTGACATTTCAGCAAGTTTTTAGTTTTTTGTTATTAATTCAGCATGACACACACACATGCACGCACACACACACAGTGTGTGAGTGTGTTTATGCATATATACATACATTCTTTACATATATATATATATATATATATATATATATATATATATATAGAATGTTCAGGCTAAATATGACAGTTTGTATAAAAAGAAGAGAAAAAACTTTAAAAATCAAGATATATCAACTGGACTATGGCTGGGAGATAGCCATCCTCAGCCACCTTCAGCTTTCCTCATGATCTGGAAATGGGTCTGAAACCTGGCACATGCATTCCTCACTGTGTCCCAGAGAAGATCTTCAAATACTCCCTTGATCTTTGCCACCAGCTTGGACTTGGTGTTGCAGGCACTGTGGTTGATGTTTCTTTTTTTCAACCATACACTAGACACAGTAATCTATGGAATTACAATCAGGTGAATTAGGAGGCCAGAATTTGGGGCTGGTGAAGTCATAGAAATTTGCCAACAAACACTTCTAACTCTTTCCAGAGTTGTAGCAAGGAGCTGAATCATGCTGCTGCTTCACGTATGGCCTTGTAGCCGCAACCCTCTCCTGCCAGGGATTAACCACAGTCTCCAGCAGCTCCACATAGCTGTCTGAATTGAGCCTAAGACCCTGTTCAAAGATGGAAGTATGAACTCTGAAATGAGGATGCAATCAGAAGCCCCTGCTGTGTCCCTTCCTGCTGGCCACAGCTTCACACTTTCTGTTGCAGTGTTTTTAATGCTCACAGGCCACTGAGCAGCAGCCATGATGTTGGAATTTTGATGCCCAGTACGAATCATCATGGTACAGGTACATATCTTCTCCAATATTTATATGGCTGTTATTTCTCCATGTCACCTGTTTCTCAACTGGAACTTTAATCTTTCTGCTCTCCAATGCTGTTGACTGTTCACCAATAAATCAAGTTGTTCCTGAAAAAAGGGGACAGAAAAATTGTCAAATTTAGCCCAAACACTCTGTGTGTGTTTATATACATATGTCATATATACATACACACACACACATATATGTATATATATATTTGATGTACATATGTATGTGTATGTGTGTGTGTGTTTGTGTGTATACATATATACCAGAAAGCCTTAAAATTTTTTAACAGAGTATTTTCAATTTAGTTTTTTTATGAATGCAATCTTTAGTTCTATCTACTGTGGTTGAATTTTCAAAAATTAGTTTAAAATTTTTTGTTTTATGTCCATTCTTTTCCTTTTGTTTTGTTTTTCTTAAAGTATCCCTAAATTATTTTATTATTCAAGTATTTTCTGTATTTTGTATATGTTCTTTTTTTTAAAAAAAAAAACAATATTTTGTTTAACTTGAAAAGGCAGAACCAAAATGTTTGTTCTCCAACTTCTATTTCCACAGTAGATAGGGAACTAAGGAACTGAGTGAGAGAGAGAGAGAGAAGTTTAGGTCTTCAAGCAAAATTTAGAGTAATTTGGTTCAACAAAGAGTCAAGGGAATCCTTTTTCATGACCTACCTTTTGCCTTGTAGAGCATTGAAATGAAGGATGTTGGACGACGAACCTCAATTGGAAGTGAGGCCAGTGTTGATAACGCCCTTCTCTCCATAGCAGCAAATCAAATCACAGCTTCCATGACTAAACTCAACAAAGATGAAGTAAGCATTTGGAACGGCTCTCCCTGAATTCTGGGCCAACTTCATCAAAACTGTGTTTTGCACCCACTCTTCTTTCCTACCAGCCTTTCACTTGTCAGTTGGTATTTTTTATTCCCCTCCTTCATTTTTTGTCCTCTTCTTCTCCTCTTCCCTTCACCCCTGTAAGCAAACCCCTGTATGTACTCCAGCTGTTTTGTCTCTGTGGTAGCTTGTTGTGCTGGAAATGCATTTTATTATTATTATTATTATTATTATCCCCACCTCTATTTTCCTTCGAGTGGATGAAGAGATGGACTAAGTGGTTGGCTAAATGATTTTCTTTGGGTTATGGTTCCTGTCATGCCTTACTATGGTCAGTCATGTCTACTCTTATACTTGCTAATTAGCATGCTAATTTAAATGCTAATTAACATCTGACCATGTCTATGCTGCTATCCCTGATTAAAAGAAAAAGAAAAAAAACGATAAAGCAAACACTGTGTCTTGAGTCCTGAAATGGCACCCAAAATATTCCTTGTTCGACTTCCACCTAAATCTCTTTAATGTTTATTGCTACCTGTCACCTCACTGCATGTTCCTGCTTATTATACAGAACTATTCATTTTCCTTACTTAGAAGCTTGCCTGAACACCAAGCAAGTGCTCAGACAATTCATCTGTTAAAAATCATACTTTGTTAGATTTTAAACTGTAAAATGATTCTGAAAAAAATAATCACAAAATGACAACCTTATCGTATCTTGATTCTGAATGTGTAAAAATTTTCTATAGATTTATTTATTTATTTTATTTATTTATTTGTTTAGTGAACTTCAGTTTTCAAAATTAAGAGATCCCACAGATTTCTAGATAATTTCAAATAGGCATCTCAGATTTATGCCATAGTTTAAGGTTCTACATGAGCATTCACCAGTCTTTCCATCTAAAACAACATAGTACCATATTAGTTATTTCTGCAGAATCAACTCTAAATTTGTACACTTCTCAGTCCTCAACTGCAAAATATAATCCTTTATTAAATAATAAAAAGATGATTTAACCTGAAAAATAACCATAGTAAAATTTAATGCAGTGAAAAGGGAATATATTAAACGGTTGGTTAGGCCTAACAAGGAAGGGGAACAGCTCTGTATGTTTTTGGGGGGGATTACGAGGTTTCAACAACAGAAGAATAGTTTCTACCATGTTCTGCTAGCTCTCTTGTAACTACACTGAAGGCTTGTAATGATATGGAGTGAAGTCCGGTGTAATTAATTAGATGTACCTGTGACCCGTTGGTTCACAACCATTCCAAGTTGAAAATGTTGATGCACAGCTGCAGAATTCTTAAATAGCACAGTTCTCCTGGCTTTGGTATGGCAACATGAACATGACCGAGTCTTCCTTCTTTGAAAATGTTCAGATGGCCTTCACCTTTTTTCCTCGCTTTCTTCTTTGTCATTCTTTGTTTCAAGTGAACTTCATGGCTACTTCAGCATAAAGCAACGTTTTTGCTAAGTCATCATCAATGCACAATAAAAAGAATTCTGTCAATGTTTTCCTCATATGTTGTTCATTGACAGCCATATTTATATATATCTTCATTATTTCTGAGCAATATTCTTTGTTCATCTGGTAGATGAACTTGCAGTCTCAATATTGCAGGCGCTCTTTCATGAATTGAGAAATGAAGATAAGCTTTGTTTCTGTGGCTTTTCAAAATTTAGAAACAAGTCTTTTATTTTATTTTAGCTAAATTAACACAGCTTCAGGTAAGGAGAACATAAACAACAACAAACAAATCAATGTATTTTTTAATACTGAGAAGAACACATTGTGTTTTTACCTTCCTTACACATTCCTTCTGTCTTGATGAAGGACTAATACCCAAAATATCAGCTTACTTTCTCTCCCATCATACCATGAAAATCATTGTTGCTCATGGCTTAGCCCTCTATTATTTACATGGATTAACATCAAACATTACTGATGTAGACTCCACTCAGATTACCCTTGGCACTTTTTATTACATAACACAACTTCAGTCTATTGTCTACAACTTCTTTTATAGCCTGATTTCTAGAGGTTTTAATGAAACCTGTTCATTTAAATGGGTGCAAACAAAGGCTTTGTATTAACATTTATTCTTCCTTCTTCTCCCTTTTTCTCCTTTTCTTTATCTCTCTCTAACTCAGTTGTTTTATCTATCTCTTTCCTCTTCTTCTCATTTTATATTTCTCTTTATCTAATTATCTCTGCCTGTCTCTCTGGTTAAATACCTCTCTACTTCTCTGTCTCTCTGGCTAAATACCTCTCTACTTCTCTGTCTCTCTCTTTTTCTATATATATATTATATTAGCTATCTATAATACATTAAAAGTCAGATTGAATCTTGCTTGCTTGCAATGTTACTCAGGCAAACTGGTGCATAATGGGAAAATACTATGAATTAAAGTGCCCCTGAAATGTAAATACGAGCGGAATGAAACAAATTTTGCGTAAATTGGATAAGTAGTTGTGAAGGTATTAAGGGTTTTCAGAGTATGAATACCCAAAATGGTGCTTAATGGGAAAAGTCTCCAAAATTAACTTGATCCTGGAAGGGAAGTAACTCTTACCTTTCAATTATACAGTGACTTTGACAACGAAAAATGTTTCTATTTTCGCTTTCCTTAAACACAATATTTTAATCATTTAGAAATATTTTTAAGTGAATGTGATTTCAAAAATGTAAGTTGTTTGTACAAAAATTATTTATATTTTAGCTTTCTTTAAACAGACAATATTTTAATGATTTTTAAAATTCTTTTCAAGTGAATACCATTACGAAAATTCTTTTTGGCATAAATATTTTGTAAAAGACCAATCCATAAACTCAGTGTGAAATAATTTTTTCCTTAGGTTTTTTCCAGTGCTTTCAACATATCACACTTCCAAAGATTTGGCTGGTATTTCTAGCATGCCCTGCTACCACGTAACTGCTATTTGTGATAAAGGACCCACAATATCTGTTACATGGTAGCTGGGCATACAAGAAATAGCAGCCAAATCTTTCCTTTTCTGGAGAAAGGAGCTGCTTACGTGTGATTTCGGTGGAAAGCATGCAAAATAACCTGGAAAAGAAAAAAAAATTCTCATGAAACAAAACTCCGTTGCTGGGAAACTCAGACTTTCCCAGTAGGTCACGGGTAGTTTCTACCCCTTTCTATCAAACTTTATGCCTCTGTAGCATTCTATCATTATTTCATTTACTTACAACTACATAAGCAGACATAGATAGTCGTTAGAATAATATAATGGAGAACCTTAAGACAAGTTAATTAGTGGTAAACTACAGATTTCTACTTCTTGTATGTAACTATTTCATTTAGTTTACTTATGTCCTCTGGAGAGGTGTGTATGCCACAAACTCCTAATCATTTACTCATTGAATACAATAAAATTTTAATTACTTGATCACAAGATTACTAATTTCAAGTTTACAAATCAGCTTTAACTGGTTTAAACGCGCTTTGCTTACTTCAGATTGTGTAGTTTTAATTTAAAACTTTATAACCAGTTTACTTTCAAATTTAGAAAGTTATTAATGGTGTGAATATTTTCTTTCTAAAAAAATCTCAAAAAATTTAATGACATCAAAACTAATTTATAATCATGAATGGAGGAGAATGGAGGAGGATAGCTGCGTGAAAAAGTGCCACACCCTAACAGTTGAGGGAACCCGTGGAAGAGGTAGGCCCAGGAAGACCTGGGCTGAGGTGGTGAGGCAAGACCTTCGTACATTGGGCCTCACCGAGGCGATGACTACGGACCGAGACCTTTGGAAATGGGCTGTGCGTGAGAAGACCCGGCAAGCCAAGTAAGATCGTTGCCAGTGCCCCTGGACTGGTTCTTGTGCGGGTGGCACATGAGATGCACCATTTTGAGCGTGGCCGTTGCCAGTACCGCCTGACTGGCTCCTGTAGGATTTTCGAGCGAGATCGTTGCCAGTGCCCCTGGACTGGCTTGTGCGGG
>NC_069001.1:39829264-39842517 GCF_001194135.2 Octopus bimaculoides
GGCACATAAAAGACACCATTTCGAGCGTGGCCGTTTTCGTGCGGGTGACACGTAAAAGCACCCACTACACTCTCTGAGTGGTTGGCGTTAGGAAGGGCATCCAGCTGTAGAAACTCTGCCAAATCAGACTGGAGCCTGGTGTTGCCATCCGGTTTCACCAGTCCTCAGTCAAATCGTCCAACCCATGCTAGCATGGAAAGCGGACGTTAAACGATGATGATGATGATGATGATGAAACAATTTATTTAGTATTTCATACTTTTAATTGTTTTTATTCAGTTTAATTATGTTTTGGTTTCTTTAGTTCCACATTCAAACTTAAAATTTCAAGAATTAAATATCATTTCCTCTCTTCATCTTTTCCTCTCTCTCTCTTTCTATCTCTCTACTTTTTCTTTCCATAAACCACAAAATATGACTTCTTTACTATGCAGCGAGGAACACAATCAAAGCTAAATAGCTTTTAAATGTTTTACTTTCCTGATAAAATAATAGATTAAACACAAATCTTTGACAATCTTTATTGAAATGAATAGAAAACTTGTTAATGATGTTTACACTTGTAATTATTATGTACTCGTCACCCCTCTAACTGTTGGTGATATCAGTTATGTTAGAGAAGTCTTTTAATGTAATTAGTATCACAGAACTTGCATTCAAATATGAATAATTCATGTTCACAGGCATTCTAATTAGCATCACTTTTGTGTATGTGTGTGTGTGTATTCATATTTTCTTCATAAGAATTTTACAAGAGATAAATATCAATTTTAATGAAAGCAAATTTTATGTAAATGTGCTTCATTTGCATATTTTCTGTCTTTGGTTTAATTAGTGAGATTATACTTAAATTATTTTAACGGGTTATTTTTACATTACTATACCTGTGTGTTGCACATGCACACATATATTTGTGTGTGTAAGTGTGTGTGTACATATGTGTGTGTGTGTGTATATATATCATTATCGTCATTGTCCTACCCATGCTAGCATGAAAGGAGGACGTTAAAAAATGATGATGATGATTGTGCATATATATATATATATATATATATATATATATATATATATATATATATATATATATATATATGTATATATATATATGCATAAATACACACATACACTCACATGCACATAGCACATTATGCACACATACATACATGTGTATATATGCATATAAATATACTTTTCATTTTATACATACACATATGCACACGTGTATGTCTTTACATATACACGTACATGCACATGCATCCACACACACACACACACATATATGTATGTATTTATGCATACCCTCATACACTTGCACTTGTTTCGAAAAACTCTATATTTAACAAATAACAAATTGTAGGCAAGATGTCCACTCAGAAATCTCTTGTTCATCAAAATATATTAATGAACACTTTACAATGCAATAATTGTCATTCTTAATTAAGTACATCGATACAATAGCCTTCATTTATGTTCGGGGATTGGGTGTCTCTCCTGTATTTCAAAGATAACTTGCTATTTTAATACACATTTACATTTATATAGAAAGAAATTTTGTTCCTTAAAACTCATTTATTCATATTTCTTGTGTTTATTGATGCCCATCAAATCAAAATGGGATTTCATGTTAAGCAATGATTTATTTAGCTCTCACTAAATGATAATACAAAAGTAGTTTTATTGTACGATACACATAATGGATCCATTTTGCTGATTGATAATGCAAAGTATTTTTATGTTTAAGACTGAAAATTATCAATAGTACAGTGCTTAAAGTTTATCCTTTGTCAGTCTTCATATACAATGAATCAAGATGGGCTGTCTTACTAAATTAGACATTACTAATAATCACATCACGCTATTTAAGTTTATACATATATATATACATACAGTGGCGGACTGGGTCTAAAAATATTGGTTGCCAGGAGACTAAGGGGGCCCACACGCAACTACAGTGGTATCGTTTTTGTTTTTTATGTTAAAAGTATTCTTTTCATCTGTCTACAAACACAGCCAGGCTGAAATAATTAATGCATTCTTCCAGGAGTGAATAAAAAATTCTCAAACTTGAGGAGATGGGCCCCCATATATGGATTCTGATGGTGCAGGGTCCCACTTGCCATTAGGCAACCTGGCAACCTGGCCATTCCGCCACTGTATACATGTGTGTGTGTGTGTGTGTGTGTGTGTGTGTGTGTATAAAGTTTGTGTGTCTTTGTATGTTTGAAATTTGTGTGTCTAAATGTATAAAGAACCTTTCTTGTGCTCTGGCTTCTATTGAATGTTTTTGATATTGACTACCTGCCAATGCTTTACCATCCATACCTTTATGCCTTTCTGCTGTCACCCCTCCTCTTATTTATGCTTAGCTTCCTCTACTCCCTCCCTCCCCTCCATTTTATCAAATTATTCTCATTCATTTTGTTATTTTAAATGTGAATCCAATATTTTAACTATTTATATAAATTAAACTGGGAGAAAAATATTTAGGAGTCCCAGATTTTTTAAAATTTTATAAAATTAAAGGGTCATTTGGTCTGAGTAATATATCAGTGGAACTGTCAAATTTTCACATGCGTACTTACACATCTCTTAGGGTGGGAATCCTAAATTTTGGGACAGGAGAGAGAGAGAGAAGATGGAGAGATGCGGAAATTTTCATAAAGGTACTATTGGATGTCAGGCAACTTTGTAATGAAATTTGATAACTAAATCTTACATTAATTCTTCCAATACTACGCTATTTCAGCCCTCTGAGAAGCAGGACTTTTCATGGGGACTGAGGCCCGAACACGCAGCCCATATTCCTGCTCCTAGACCTGGAACGGGTTCTAGTAAAGGGTTACTTTTTACACATACAGCAGTGCCTCTTTCACCGGTATCACCTCGTTCTCCATTGCCTCCTCAGAGTCCTCTTGGTTCCCCAATGGCATCGCCGAGTATGCATCGACGTTCTGTGTCTCCACGTAGAGGATTAGACGTGGGGTTCGCATCTGCTGTTTCAAATATAGTTGATCAAGCACATTCTATAGCAGAACATGAAAGACACAGGAAACACAGAGGAGGTGAGTCAATTATTATATTATTATTATTATTATTATACAACAAATTTGCTTTAATATTGAAATTTTCATTTTTCAGATTAAAACTTTACTTCAGTTATTTTGATCTAATTTACACAATTTTTTACTTCAATTTACAACTGAAATGAGTTGACTATGTAATTGGTGAAACATGAAATTAGTAAAGTAGAAAATTAGTCAACTGTATCCTCAAGTAAACACTCAAAGGACATTTTCAGATTTAAAGTGTCCATCAATATAATAAACACAGGTTTGTGTATGTGTCTTGTGGAAATATTTGCATGTATATGTGAGAGGGAGTGTGTGTCGTGTGTGTATATGCACATACATACTTAATATAAGTGTGTCTGTATGCACAGAAGAAAATGGAAGCATAATCAAGCAGCTTCTGTTGAATAAGTGTATGTTTGTGTGTGATAAAAATAATAATTCTACTGATAATGTAGCATTTTCTACTCGCAATTATATTTATATATTTTTACCAAATTTGTGTAAATGTGTATAGAATAATATATCAGTTGAATAAAGTTACATGATCTGGTTTTCAAATTTTTTATTATTGTATTTGAAAAAAATTTTTTTTACAATGTTGAACTGTGTTAAACATGAAAAAAAAATTTTTGGTTTGTTCATAAAGTTCAATTATCTCTTTCATAAATATATATATATATATATATATATCAGCTGGTAATAACTTTATGGCACTTATAGTGAGTGATTTGGATTAAAGCCTGTTCATTCCATCTTCTTGTATTAAAATTATATTAGATTGATAGATATAATTTCTCAATCTGAAATTTAAAAAAGTTCACTTAATGACTGCCTCCCTTATTATAAATGTTTCTTTTTCTGTCTCTAATAAAGAATTGGAATGAAATTCTCATTCTTTTTCTGATGAAAGAAACTCATGGCAAATCTTTAGAGACATTATTGTATGTTCTGATGCTGTTGTTGGTTTTAAACTTTACATTAATCTATTCAGGTATCTCTGTGGTCATATTGCAATCTCACTACCCCCCACCACACACACACACATTTACCATTCTGAAGATTAAGTTTCTATTAATATTTGGTGAACAAAACAAAACAGTAGACTCCAAGGAAACCTGTGATTCTTGTGTATGTCAGTAAATATAACACTTGCCAAACTAGAATTTGAACTTGGAACAATATTTCTAAACTAAGGATAATGCAAGTAACTTAGTGAATAATAACATGTCTTATCTTAAGAAATATAAGTCTCTAATTCCTGAATTATCATATAACAACTTCAATCAAGACTTAGACTTCACGTCTCCTCCTCAAAGTTTACTAAACTGCAGAACCACACTAAAGTTTTGTCCATTGTATCCCAGATCCCTAGGGCTGCCATCTTGGTTGGAGAGCTTGCAGTTTTTCTCTCTATCAAAAGGGTTCATCTTAAGAAAAACATCAGAAAAATAAATTACAAAGAACAAAAAGAAGAAAAATAGAGAGAGGGAAGAAAAGAGTAATTAAATAATTATAATCTTGTTGAGACAAGAATTAGCGTTAATTAACCTAGTGACTGCAGTTCATCAACTCTAGTTTATTGTTCTGTTATTACATTGGAATTGTATATTATCTGCTTTTCAGAGATCTTTCCAAGCGAACAGCAAGCAACTTGGATATAAATGGACAGGGTATACTTTCATATAGATGTTTATATTCTAACTTTGAGATGAATCTCTGGCTATGGTTCTTGATAAAAGATAGACATCACACAAAATGTTTAATTCAGATCATACTCACCACCATTTTCATCATCATCATCATTATTGTGGTTGTTTTAATTTTCTGCTTTTACTGGTTTCAGTCACTGAACTGTGACTCTATGGAGACACAAACTTTGCAGGGGTTTCATCATTGCTAAATCCCATTTTTCAAACACACTATTTTTAATCGGCAGAAGTTACAAAGGGATTTAAGAAATGAGTCATGAAACTCTCAGTCTCAGAGTCTCAGAAACTCCCTGAGTCACTTGATAATTTCTGCCAATTAAAAATATTTCTTTCTATTATAGGCAGCATTACTATCATCATCATCACTACCATCATCACCATGTGTTGTTGCTATCCTTACTTCAACAAATTCTTCATAAATTTCAAGAAAACTAAACCAATTATTTACGATTCGTTTAGTTGTGTTTGTAAATTTTGATTAATTGTATCTATTGGTTTATTAAAACGTTTTTTGTGATGTCTTCTTGTTTAGATATTTCTAGTGTGAGGGAACACTTATTGAAACACTCTTTTGCTATCTTCTGCTTTCTCACTCTCAGTACTTACATTATTTAACCAGTGATCTCTACAAACTCCATTCACAAAATATAATGAACAACTGGGAATTTGTCTTGGGTTCCATGGAATATTTTCATTTTAAATAAAATTTAGCATCACAGTCTTTATTTCTGCATCAAATTTGGTAGCATCTTCATGTAACCTTGGCAATGAAATTTGCTCAAAAGCTTCTTTAATATTTTAATGGTGTTGTCCTTTAGGTCAGTGTTGGTGCTCCCACCCCTCCCCTTGAGGGCAGGTGAAACAAACAAGATACAACAGGACATTTAAATCAAACCATTGAATTTATAAAATGAAAGGTTTACTTCTCAGTCCAGGTACAACCCTTCAAGTTGTGTTTACAATTCACTCTTGATATTAAAAAAATTATCCATATTCCTGGTCAAGATTTTGTAATTTCAATGTGGTGTAACTTAATGATGTCAGCTATTGAAGAGTGTGAAAGTTACCTTACTGTCTTCCCCAGACAATTTAAACTTTTTTGACATTGAACATAGGAGGGAATCTACACCAAGAACTCGAATCAGATCATTTTCCTTCTTTTGTCACCATTTGTCAGAAACAATTGGGGATATGCCTCATATTCATTAATTGCAGAATTTCTGTGCTATCTTGATGGATTTCAAACTAAAATTGTAATCATTAAGGTTAACATTTTTATCTGTCTTTAATGCTTAAGTAAAATGAAGACTCCTTCAAGATTCTTAATTGCAGTTTCATTGTTTGAAGAAACCTGGAAGACAGCAGTATATCAACTGATTAAATTAACCCCAATATATGACAGTATTTTAGGAGTAGTTGCAGAGATAAAATGAATTAGCAGTATATAAATTATAGCAAAATAATTAGAAATGACATGTGGATTTCATCTATGAACTCTATTCTACTTTTCCATCCTGATATGAGTTGGACAAGTCTTATTGGTGTCATTACCCTCTGGGATAGCTATTATTCCTATTCCCAACCATTTTGCTGAATGTACATTTTAACATGACACCAGCACTAAAGAGGTTGTCTTTCTCCCAGTTATGCCAAAAGTCCACTCTAGAGTAGACTTTTAGTTTATTCATTGTCTCTGTTTCTGTTTATAAAAAGAAATATAACATTAGAAAGAGCTGAAATTATGCAAATATTGGGTTTTTTTATCTTAATAATTTTCATTACTACAGCATAACAGGCATTACATTCCAGTGTTGAAATTCTAATTCCTACTACTTGCTGTTCAGTTAGTTCCAGAAACAGATCTTAAACTTTCTCATTCTCTCATTGGTTTAATTTATTGGGTTGTGGCGCCGATCTTGTGCAATACATTTAATGGTTTTAAACTACCAAACTCTAACCAACTAACTTTGATACTCAACAATTTCTATGAAATGGGTAATTGTCTCCACTTTTTCTCTATAAGGTTGTACAGATTTAATTTTCTTTTCAAATATTTAGCTTTCATTCTCTTCTTTGACTTATCATTTATGAAATTTAAATATCTCATAAAAATTTTCCAAGTTTAATCCACCCCAAGTTTTGTAATTGAAATTTGATTGATGAAAATTTTGTAGAATCCTATCATTTTAACGACCAATAACTGATACTTCATACTTTGGTACTAAAAAAAAGAAGGAAAAAAAACTAATGTATTATATATGGGAGAATATACAAATAATAACAACAGACGAGGACAGGTGGTGTAAATAACAAAAGTATATATTAGTATGACGCTCGGGAATACGGAAAGTCTTTGACGTTTCGAGCTACGCTCTTCAACAGAAAGAATACGGAGACAAGGAGAAAAACACGGAGAAAAAAAATTGAATAGTGTTCAGTCAACGGTCAATCACTACTGCATAGGAATCTTTCAGCCTCGTAGCATCTTATTTGGCATTGCAGGCCACAAAAGACAGTTTATTTCACTCAGCCTCCCATCAAAGCAAGTAGCCATTAAACCTTTGAACCCCAACCACCCACAGGAATTGAATGCCCCACCCTAAGCTCCCAGCAAGTTTCACTGAAAATTTTTAATTTTAGAATAATCCTTCACACAGTTTAACTCCCCCACTATTTGGCTCTTCAGGTACCTTTGGTTGAGTTCCCCTGTTCCTCCACCATTTTGCTCTTTAGGTGCCTCTAGCTGAATCCACTCTGTTGCAAGTATACAAGTTATGTCTTTGAAAAACAATTTCATTCCATCATTTTCAAAGACTTTAATAAGGGTCATAGGTATTGTTTTCTTCCTGTAAATTAAGGGAAATGGAAAAAAAGAAATGTTTCGTTCTATTTTGTAATTTCTTTTCACTAGTTTCAGTCATTGGAGTGTGGCCATGCTGGGGCACTCCCTTGAAAAACAAATATCTACATCTATGCATGGAACTTAATTCTAATTTTTCCAACACTGAGGCTATTTTGCATGAAGTCTGGTTTGGGTCGAAGTTACTTTCCATTATTCCTCACAATTTTTTCCATATTCTTCATGGGAATTTATATTTTGTAAATACTGTTTCATAGTTTCAGCTTTCTATGGGTATCTAGGACTATATTGTCTCATGTATCCTTCCCTTATATGAGATAGTAGTCTAATTTGAGGGAAATTCGGCTGCTATTTTTAACAGGCCATGTAACTATATAGAGACTCTTATATTTAGCATTTTTATATTCAGCTTGTCTAATTTTTAAACCAGCAATTTGTTTTTTAATCAATATTAAAAATCTTACATTATTAGCCTTTATAATATGAGGAAAACATATTTGCTTCATTACAAACGTGTCTCCTTTTGTCCAATTATTTATTTTTCTAAAATTTGGTCCTTATTTCCAGGTTATTTTTATGAAGGTAAGAAACAACAATGAAATTATTTGCAAATCTGTTTAGATTTATTTCCACTTCACTTTTTTTTTTTATTGCATCCCCCAAAAGTATTATTTCACCAATTCTCTCTAATTAATATAGTCCTAATGTTTGTTTCTCACCTTGGTTTAGATAATATTATGTTTTACTCACCTGGTGTTTCTATTATCTCGCAGCTGAGCACCTTCTTATTGTCCCTGTCTTATTTATTTCCTTATCACGTTCTCTATGTAGTTGAAGCTCTTAAAATCATTTTAACATTTTATTTTTCTGTTGGCACAAGTAAATAATACTCTAGCATCTTGACATAGTTTAGATTTCACTGAATAAAAACTATCCGAATCATTGAAGTGTTCCTACCCCAAAGAAGGAACCAATTTTATTTAAGCAGTTTCAGTTAGAAAATTAATCATTTCTTTGTATTTCAATGGAATTGATAGAACTTTCCAAATCAATACATTTTTATTTTATTTGCATATTTAGCATCTGTTATTCTCGTTCCTCTTCCTTATTAATTAATAGCAATGATTTATCATCTGCTAATTATACCCTCACCATTTTAAACTGTCACCTTTTTCCGTTGTCTTATGATTGTAACATCCAAACTTACAGTGATTTTTCTATTCCACAACTTCACCATTCTTCAATCTTGTTTTATGATTAAATTTCAGTATTATTTTATTCTATTTTATTTTCAAACCCTTTAATTACTTGTTATTCTTACAATAATTACCTAAAACCAATATGAAAGAATAAGAGACTTTCCCACTAAATAATTTGTCCATTATATTCATGGTAAACTCTTTCTTCTCTATTCATTGAGTGACCAATGTCTCTTGCAAAGTTTGAACTTACCTATCAATGCCCTTCACTCAAATAGATGCTCATTGCTTTTTTCAGTCCACAGGTGAAACTTTCAATCTGTTATGTTTCCACATATTATTCCACATTACATGGAATTACAATATTCTTAGTCTGGAATCATAAAACTTTACAAATTGTTCATTTCTATTTTTATGTCATCATCTAAATATAACCTTCTGTATCCCTATTTTTAAAAGATGTACTTCTTAACTGTATTTGTTGTAAGAGGCAACTAACTTCTCTCTATAATATTTACCAACAAATACAATTGCCAGTCCCCCCACTGCCACCTGTTTGTTTGTTTTTTTTTACAATAAATTATATTTGATGTATAAAACTACTTGGAATTTATAAATTTCTCAATTGTTTCCAGATTATTATTTTGATGATGGTAAGAAAAGTCCTGTCTATATTTTCACTGATTTCATCATCATCATCACTTTATTATTACTACTGCTATTACTCTTGTTGTTGTCATTGTTGTGGCAGGCACTATGGTGCACCAATAGGTTCTTAGTAAACCAAGTTTCTTCACCTAATTAAAACTAATAGAAGTGTAAAAATGTTTTGCAAAAATTAAACTTCTTTTCGCCCACCACACCCATTTTATAAATTTAGATTCTTTTTTTCCTCCTTACAAAATATTTATTGACATAAAAAGTATATTGAATTACATAAATATTCCATATTAAAATCCAAAACCATAGAAAACACAATTTTGAGTGAAAAGTGGGGAAAAAAGGAAGCAAGAAGAAAAACATCAATTCTATTCTAAGTGCATCAGTTGTTTGCAGAGTATAAGGTTCAGCAGAACTTAGAGAAGCAAGCCAACACATTCATGGCATTACTGTGGGTGATGGCAAGGCATTGGAACAGTCAAACACACTCATGGGTATCACCTGACACCTCAGTAAGACGAGCTGCTAATGACAACAAGAACTTCATTGTCAGCAGCCCAGCTCCTCCAGAAATCTCAAATGCCACTGACTGGAAGAAATGGTTCACCAATAAGTCCTGATACTCTTAAGCATTTTGTTCCATTCAGCTACAGAAACAGTGACCCTCCCATCCAGGAGTCACTGACTGTGGCGTCCCAGATGAGGCACATAGCGCTTATGCAGGGGCAATGGATAAGACCATCTGGTCTTTTGCCATCACTTCTGGATAATCCTGCTGGCTCCAGAACTGAGGGAATATTTACCTGAGCCAGAGCCTACTTAATAATAAATTGTTTGAATCCATAAAGTTTCTTAAACCAAAAATTCAGTACATCTTGGCATGACAAGCATCAAACACTAACAAATATTGCATCAGAATATCATACCAATATTTACAGACTCTTGTATGACTATTGTCTAAACCCTTCTGGCTAATCTATTGATAGCTTACTAAAATGTTAGTCTTGTCTGTCTATTGTACAAATTACAGATAGACAGATTTCTTAACTGGAACACACAGTAAATGTAGTAATCAAGTTGTTGTTATTATTATTATTATGAGGGTGACGAACAGACAGAATCGTTAGCACACCAGGTGAAATGCTAAGCAGTATTTCATCTGTCGCTACTTTCTGAGTTCAAATTCCACTGAGGTCAACTTTGCCTTTCATCCTTTTGGGATTGATAAATTAAGTACCAGTGAAACACTGGGGTCAATATAATCGACTAATCCCCTCCCCAAAAATTTCAGGCCTTGTGCCTCTAGTAGAAAGGGTTATTATTATTATGGCAGCCATTAGAACATTAGAAGAAATGCTTTGCAATATTTCTTCAAGCTCTTTGTGTACTGAGTTCAAATACCAATGAGATCAACTTTGCCTTTCATCCTTTCAGGGTCAACCCCTGAAACTAAAAAGCGTTTTTTCTCCAACCCTCTAAACAATTCTACCTCAGATATTTCTATCACATCCACTTTTGCCTCTTTCTTTTCCATTCAATAACAAAACCACAAAAATCTTCTGATTCTCTCACATAGTTTAGATGAACATTGTTTCGCATCACCTTCACTGTTTCTTGACAAACACTACAAGGAAATCACTTAATACTACAGCATTGATTTATCTTTCTTTTGCTTTGTACAAATCTCGCATGATTTTTTAAATCCATTAAAATATTATTGATCCTTTAGGAATTACCTTGGGGATAATTAAGATACTAATTATGTCAAAATTACTCCAATAAGGAAGAGAAAAACTAATTATTGATGTTAATGACAAAACTTATCAAGAAAGACAAAAATGATGAATAAAAATTAAATGTGGACATTCAGTGGCAAGGAGTTTGATCATGTCTAAGTACACCTTAGACTGTACATCTCTGATGAGGTCTAATAAGAATGAAACATGTAAGACATTGTATCCACGTCTATCAAAGTTCAATTCATTCTTCCATCCCACAGTATCTCTTCATTTAATTCTCATAAATTTATCAGAGTTGTCCTTCTTGCCATTTTTGATAAGAATTGTCAACATAAATGAGTTTCCTTCTCATTATGGCTGTAATTTTAAATTGATTAAACATTTTTTCAGTTCACTACATTTAGTACATTAGCTCATGCACTTAACTATATATACTTATAGCAGAAAGTATCCCAAGGACATTCTCCTCTGTTAGAATCATTTCAACATCAGCATTTATTGAATGCTTTTTTTTATATATATATTTTGAATTCTCAGATTTCATAAATCTTTTTAAGCTTATTTCAGTTTTTTTTTTTTTCCATCAGAATGTTTTCCAATTCTTCAGACAAATTCTAAGTGAATGTTATTTGCAAATCTTTTATTTAGTACATATGAATGCCCAATCATCTTCCTTTATTTTACAAAAGACAACTTGAATCTATATCTGCTTTGAATTGTTTTTTAAGAAATTAATGATGGAACTCATATGCCTACATTTTTAATATTTATTAATATCTTTCTAAAATTCAACAACATAATCTTTTGATAAATAGCATGTGCACCCTTCAAACTTTACCAGTTTTCCATTAAATTATTTTGAAAAAATTAAAAATGATAATTACGTACATCTTTCTCATTACCTGCATGTCCAGATTTTATGCAAATTTTATGCTTAAAAATATTTTTGCATCCTGAGTAAATGAAGTCCTTTTTAATAATTAGAAAACATTTCAATTTTCAATTTATAGATATTATTAAATTCAATTTTTAATGCTATAAATTATCCAACAAGGGCCAACTGTCATCATAGATTGTCTAGTTTCATTAGTGTGAGTTTTATCCTGCCACCACGGTTTCTGGGGTCCAAATAAACTGTTATTGACATTATCCCTCTCTCCCTCAGTAAACAAGAAACACCTAAAATTTACTGACTGAAGATTGCATGGTTTATTATAGTTTTGTTTAGTTTATTTATCATTCCTGATTGATAGATCAGTTGTGATTGATTGATCAGTTTTAGATCAGTCATTCATACTTTCCTTTGATTGACCAAAACTTTGACAGTGGAATTTGGTCAATGGAAACTAGGTGACAGCCTCTACTGCTCATAAGTAATAGACTTTAATTTGTCACCTATTTTAGTCTTTAATCTGTCACCTGTTTTAGTCCCACTCTTTAGTCTTTGGGTATCTTTAATAAATTTCATTCTGTTACAAGCATTCAGGTTAGGTTTCAAGTCTAAGGACAACTTCCTACTTTCTTTTCAGAGGCCCTGAAAGGGGTCATTCATGAGCCCTGTTGTTCTGCTTCTTAATAAGTCATAAAAATAAATACAGCTTCAACTGGACGAAATAAAGAAGACATTTAAATTTAGAGTAGATGTTTTGCTTCTTAGCCTTCCATTCCTGTTATTATTTTGTATCTCTCTCACATATTTCCATTAGTTCTCAAATCATCCCAAAATTAAGAGTGTTGGCAGAGTTGCCAGAGAATTTGTGTTGGGAGACACAATAAGGAAGCTTGTGTTGGGATTTCCTTTCATTCTTGAGCAAATATAAGGAACTAGCAGTATAACCCGGCTTTGCCCGGGATTAAGTTAGGATTATTAAGCTAATCAAGTTCTTTATTCCAAACCAAACTAAGTAACATTGACGTCAAATTTGGGCGAAATCCGTTGAAATTGGTTTATATATATATATATATATATATATATATGTATGTATATATATATATATATATATATATATATATAT
>NC_069001.1:39843445-39844525 GCF_001194135.2 Octopus bimaculoides
TATATATATATATATATATATGTGGGCAACACACACACACACGTACGTACATACACCTATTGCATACATGTTTGTGTACATGTGTGTTGCCCGTATATCAACAAAACACTTTTTTCCTTGATGGAAAAAAAATAACAAAAGTCTTAAAAACTCGTCGCTAGCAGGGGACTTAACTCTTGTTTGTAAACAATTGTGATTTCTCCGACTTGAAAATTGTTAAAAGTTTTGGTTGAAAATTTATTCACTGGTGCCTCTGGGAAAAATAAGTTGATGAAAATACAGCTAGGGTCATGACAAATGTCCTAAAATTGGAGCCACATGCATGCTAATTTGTGGACGTGCATAAATTACATTCACACACACGCACACATCCTGCCTTTTATATATACAGATGATTACCAAAGCTTCTCACAAATATTGGTTTGATGCGAATCATGATGGACAAGTACTGTTAAATGTTAATTACATACAACTACAAAAATACATTGCTACACACCACCATGCACTTTTAGCTGCTGCTATTTATGATATTAGAATATTTATTTAATATTTGGTGCTGTCTTTTGCTAGTTTCAACTGACAGGTTTCTGTGAGGTGGACAATGATAAAATTATAACAGTTATAACTGTCTCTCTCTTAAAAAAGAGGCTCAAAACTTCAGGAATCTACCTTGTATATAGTTTTAATGAAGTACAGAAAATGTATATGCTATGTTATACTTTATAAAACATAAATATATTTCCATGTGTATGTTTTATAAATTTTTATGTCTAATGGAATTAAAAATTATTTTTATGCATTTGTGTACATTTAAACTAATTAAATATTATTTTACAGAATAACAGAATTAAAATTTCTTTGATTAAGACCCTTTCTAACATGGAAGTATCCAAAGAGCATTTGAGGCACATAATGCTTTATGAGTACAAAAAGAGAAACTCTGCAGCCGAAGCGACTCAAAACATGCACTCAGTTTATGGGAAAGAATGCTTGAATGAAAGAACTTGCAGAAGATGGTTTGCGAAATTCAGAAGTGGAGATTTCAGCCTTGAAGATGAAGATCAAATAGGACGTCCAGTT
>NC_069001.1:39844748-39851115 GCF_001194135.2 Octopus bimaculoides
AACAGTGGCTTGGTATAAGGGAAAAAGCTCAACCACAACCAAGAAGGGAACTTCATGGGGAAAAGGTACTTCTCTCTATCTGGTGGGATTGCAAAGGAGTAATTCACTTTGAATTGTTACCACCTAATGCAACAATCAATGCTTAAGTCTACTGTCAGCAATTAGAGTGTTTGAACCAAGCTTTGAAGAAAAAAAGACCCGCTTTAGTGAATCAAAAAGGAGTGATGTTTTATCATGACAATGCACGACCCCACACTGCAAAGATCACATCACAGAAGATCGAAGAGTTTGGTTGGAAAAAAATTCCTCATCCACCTTATTCTCCCGACCTTGATCCTCCAAACTACCATTTGTTTCGTAGTTTAATGAATCATTTGAGGGACATAACTTTCGCAGGAGGAAGTCGAAACTGATATTTCAGAGTTGTTCACTTTGAAAGCTTGTAAATAGATGGGAGGAAGTCATAGATAATCAGGGAAAGTACATTGAGGATGAAATTTCAATTAAATATAACATTTGATCACTTGTTTTCTTTATTCAAAATTCGGACAGAACTTATGGGATGACCTGATATATATATATATCACACACAAGCGCGCATGGTTGAAAAGTACTGAAGATAGAGTTTGTATATTTTCTTTTATTGTGAGCTGAAATATCTGATGAGCAACTTGCGTTGTGATTTGTGAAGTTTCAGCTATATACATTGGGTTAATGTATTTGTGTATATCACTGTGGTATTTTGCATATATTTTAAGATGCAGTTAATGTATGATAGTCTTGTTTTACATTGTTTAATGTTAATATAAATTTTTTTTCTTTTTTGTCTTCCTAAGGAAAACACGATGACAGCCTTAGTGTTCCTACTTCTCCTCAAATGCGTGGAAGAAGTCGTGGTCGTCACAGACCCCCACTACAGCAGCAGGGGCAGATACTTGGTTCACCTCTTCCAAGTCCAACAGCTCGGAGAAAAGAGCCAACATTCTACAGATCTACATCCTTAGAAAACCGTTCTAGAAGCCCTTCCCCAAATCTCACTCCAACACCCATGCTACATCAACATGAATATTATGGATCTGCAAACTTAACGGACCGATCAAGAAGTCCAAGCCCTGGTCCCACAGTGACACAGCCAAGAAAAGCTACTCGTAAACTACCAGCAGTTCCCAGCAAGCCTTCAACTTTAAACCTTGCTCAAACTCGACCCCGTGACAATATGCCCCGGGTCATGCCATCACCAACTGTCCCACAGCCATCAAAGAGCCCTGGTAGCATAAACTTCCCTAGACTAAATGCATCACCTACTCACATTCCAAGAATAGGACCTACAGTTGGACAGGCCCCTCCTTTAGGACGACTTGGTCGACCAGAGCCCTATAGTCCAACAGAAAGGAATAGTTTAAGTAAATTAAGTCCTGAAAGAAGTAGAACTTTACCTGCTACTCAAAGGACTAGCAACAGGGATTTTAGTAGAGCAGTAGACCCTTATGTTTCACACAGAAGTAGAACGTTTGATCCACGCATAAATAACAGAGGACGCTATTTTGAAGATCCATCTCTAAGTGTTCACATGTCAGATCGACGTACTGAAACTTTACCAAATGGATTCAAACCAAAGAAACGTAAACCAGAAAATTTGGACATGTGTGGAGATGGTACAGGTGGTCCTGTCCGTCATGATTCAGATGAAGACGATGACTGGTGTTAAGGTAACCAGATGTTTAGGAATTTATTGTATTTTTGTATTCTGCTGCACAGTTCACCTGTGGTTTCACACGACCACAGACACTGGATTTCAGAACTGTTATTATTGGATTTGTAACTTGTCATTGGCAGTGACCAGAAATTACTGGACAGTTATTTGCCAAGTGTTATGAGTTTAGAAATCTAATTCTTGTTGAAAGTGTGTCCCTATGTTGGATTCTAGCTGGTAGTACCTGGGTATCTAAATTGTTGGCCACAGTGTCAATCATTGATAAAATTTGCACGTGCTAGACCTGTGAATGAAACCAGAAAAAAAAAAAAGAAAAGCTTTAATTCAAAATTGCATTAAAGAGCTGGTTGTCTCCAAAGGAGACAGGTGATAATGTAACTTGTTATGGGGAAGAATGTTGTGACACATTTAATGTGTCCTAAAAAGATAAAAATGTTTTTACATGATCCTTAAAAATGGTTAAATTGATACGTCATCAATAAGTTCATGTCCAAAAATGATCGCTCTTTAACAATAACAACAACAACAAAATTGTTTTGTTTTTTTTTAAACTTTTTTTTCTTCTTCCATCTGCCATTTTTGACTAAATATGTCCTCCCAAATTTCAAGCTTAGTTGTCAATTAAATCCAGTTGTGTTCTGCTATCTCTGCTTAAAAAAAAATAATAAAATAAAATAAAGAATAAACGAAACCAACTTCCCACCTCATGTTAACAACTGCCAGCTAGCCATGCCCATCATGTATTATCCCCACCCTGCCCCCAAATGTTTATTCGAAATCTACACAGGATTAAAATATTCATAAAAATAAATAACAGGATATTAAAACCAAATCAGCAATAATGATGATGATGATGATGATGATGATGATGATCATGTTGGTAGCCACCACCATATATGGGTCTATATTCTGCTAAGCAGGCGTAACATGCAACATCTACTAACATAATAATAATAATAATAATAATAATGATGATGATGATTGGAAAAAAATACTTTCTAATTCTAAATATTTTAATTTTAGGTAAATTAAAGTTTGTAATGTTTCAGTGAATTCAATTCATAAGATTTTGTATTTCTTTGTTTTCTTCAGTTAAACAGAAATGCAAACTGATTAAGAAATTAATTAAAGGTAATTAGGTCATGAAATCTTGCAGCCAGAATTACTTTCACTACCTCACCTGCCAATAATGTTTTGTTGTTTTTTTTCCTTGCAAAAATCATTAACTTATTGTTTAATTTATATTGATATTAAATATTATCTAATCACTGTTATTGTTAATTGTTAATGTTACTTTATTAACACCATTGTTGGGGAATCTATAATTATTATTATTATTAAAGGCAGTGGTGATGGCTCAGTTAGTAAAGGGTCGGTGTTGCTTTACGAGAATCTCTCAGCTCCTGTGTTTCACATGTCTAAATAACTCTGCGGACCAAGGTTACGGGACCCAATTGCCCTTCTTCATTTACAAAATTTGTTATTTGAATTGCGAAAGTCAATATTATTATTATTATTATTATTATTGCCAACAGCATTATCATTGTTGTTGTTGCTGTTGTTATTCTGTTGCTACGCAGTGTTGGTATTGTACCCAGTTTAATTATGCTTCCTGTTCTTAAGTTGTATTGATGACTTTCTGGATTAATATTATTATTATTATTATTATTTAGAAATCTATTTTTCAATACCTCTTCACAAAAAAATCTGAGTTTTCACACATAATTAATTACCATTACCATCATCTTCATCAAAATAATCATTTTCATCTAAATCTTCATCATCATCGTCATTGTTATCGTAAGAATTATGACAGTGGAATTCGTATAATGCTCTACTGCGTCGAGTTCAGTGTGTGCTGCTATTCGGTTTCAAATCAAACCAAGTTTGAATTTGTCTTTTATCCCTCCAGGGTCAATAAAATAGGTACCAGTAAAATATTGGTGCAATTGACTGTATACTCCCGCTCTCCCTCTCCTCCTCCTCCTCCTTACAAACATTGGCATAGTGCCTCATCAAAAGAAATTATTATTTACTGTTATGACCATCATCATCACGATGCTGATGATGATGATCATTATTGTTATTCTCATTATTTTAAATGAATTGTTGTAGATGATGAAATGCAGATTGAGATAGTTTATTGATCTAGGGTAATACCTTGTGTTAGTATTCACATCCTGGTGGGATTGATCTTTGTGACTGTTTAAGTGAATACTAGTAATAGGTCAATAATCTCTACCATTTTCCCTTGTGGGCCTTGTGCCTAAGCAGAAGAAATTATTATTAAAGATGATAAACAAACTAATTAATTATAGTTTGTTTTTTTAATTAATTGGTACCTAACATTCTATATATTCTAAGTTTGAAAGTTTGTTGCCATTCTTCTCTCATTTTCAAATTAAATGTTATTGAAAAAACAAATAAAAATCAACAATGCACCTTTCCTTCAAACTAAAACCCATCTTAGTTCTCACCTTGAAAAACACTAAAAAAAATATCCTTTTTTATTTCAATCCCTGACTTACAATATTATCATTTTTCTTTTTCTTTTTGTTTATTTTCTGGGTTCCACCATTTCTTAAATACATGCGCTACCCACTCCCTATTAATTCTTGTCTATTTTTTTTTGTTTTTTTAAGAAGTTGTTGTTGTTGTTGTTGTTATGTTTCTGTAATGATCATCGTTTGGAAAGGTAAATTGTGTGTTATAAATAGCACAAGTCTTAGCACGAGGTAAACGGTGTCAAACTTGGCGGAAATACATTTACAACAACCATTTACATATCACAAATACACACACACACACATACATATACACATACACACCATTCATTTTGTGCAAACTGTTTTCTAATTTTTTTTTTCTTCTTCAGTGCTAAATAATCTCCTGTTCCATGTTTCGTTATTTTGTCAAGAAAGTTGGTGAATGTGTCCATTACTCAAAGAGGTTTTACTATTATTCCTGTGCCTCAGTCTTGCGATAATGGCAGTTGCCTTTTCTTAGTTTCTTTTTTTTTATTATTTGACAGCTTTTTTGTATTTCTTCCAATACAAATGTACATTTCTAATTGGTCACGTAACTTTTAAACTACATTAAAAACAAAACACATTATTGATCATTCATGCTGATAGTTTATTTTATAAACAGGACACGGGTACCTAAAACTAAAAACATGCAGAGAGGTACGTTAACAAAAAAAAAAATAATAATAAATAAAAGAAAATATTAATCTTTCAAACATTCCTTGCTAGTATTTTTGCCATTGTATGTTCTAACAGACTTCTTGCTTCACTGAAATAGCAAGGCTGTCAGAACGAAACGAGGTAGAATTTTATCTGCATCAAAAGATTTTGTTTTCCATAAAGAATCATCAAAATTATCATTGCAAATATTACATAACTTTATGGCACTCACTTCAAGGATCTTTTTAAACATTTAATATAATTGATAGATTAATTACATATTTCTCCTATTTAATATAGATTAGTTACTTCTAATAATTGTGTGGTGGCAGGGTACCTAGTCTCTGGATAAAATATATGTAGCATATTTATTTATCTTTTAAATCTAACTTTTAATAACAAGCAATCAGTTATCAATTGTCCCTGACAACATAATTATTTTTAGACTAGACAATAATGTCTGTACACCTCAGCATTGTTCTATATTAAGGTAAAATAATACAAAAAATTAAGAATATTAATTTTTGATAACAGCTGTATTAAGTTATTTTCTCAGCAGATTATTTCAAGATTGGATAATTAAAATAAAAATAAAAAAACAAACAAACAAGTATATTGTTTCTCTGTAGAGGGATTACCATTTAAGCCAATAATTGGCTTAACACAGCCTTCTCTTATCCTGCCAGAAGATAATATGGCAGTTTCTTGCCATTTTATTTAGTATTTCTTTGTTAATCTTTCAGAGACTCATCTTGCAAAATAAACTTTGTTCATTTAGTAATCCTAACCCTGGATTAGCATCAAGGGATAGCTGGGATTTTTGAAATAAGCAAACTGTGAATCAGGACCCTTTATCGCACAAACTTTGTCAGCTTTCTACTGAATGAACTGTTCTGGAATGTCATTTAGGTGACTGTCATTCCAGAGCAGTGAATACTCTACAGATTGAAATAATGTTCCAGGTATCTGATAGCTATTCTAGCTTATCCAAAATGAATGAAATAATCTGTAAACCTACATTTATCAAGTTTTAACTACTTTAGTAGGTAGTACTGACACAAGGATAATTTTCTGTGTGTGCATGTGTGTGTATACATGTATACATATACAGACAAGGATGTGTATATGTGTACATATACATGTATACACCTTCATACATACTAGTGACAATAATACTTGCACACACAGACACATATATATTCAAATTCCAGTTAAAAGTTAGTTATTACAAATTGTAGTTGTTGTTCTTCTTACTACTGCTACTACTACTACTACAAGATAGTTATAGATACTTACCATTTTTATTATCTGAGTAAGCAATAATTAGTGTATCCTGTAGAAACTGTTTAGTAATTGAATAAGAGAGACTGAATCAATGTGAAAATACATTTATTATTTAAATAGAGGTTTTTTTTAAAATTTCATTTAATTTTTCATCCACAATCCTGCCACTTGAGTAAATGTTTTC